>NC_058411.1:126682685-126813731 GCF_002201575.2 Neomonachus schauinslandi | reverse complement strand
GTGATGCCGCCAGCTTTGCTTTTCTTTTTCAACATTCCTCTGGCTATGCGGGGTCTTTTCTGGTTCCATACAAATTTTAGGATTATTTGTTCCATTTCTTTGAAAAAAAGTGGATGGTATTTTGATGGGGATTGCATTGAATCTGTAGATCGCTCTAGGTAGCATTGACATCTTCACAATTTTTGTTCTTCCAATCCATGAGCATGGAACGTTTTTCCATTTCTTTGTGTCTTCCTCAATTTCTTTGATGAGTATTTTATAGTTTTCTGAGTACAGATTCACTGATTTTGCCCATCCCCCCCCGCTACTCTTCCCCTGGAAACCATCAGTTTGTTCTCTGTATTTATAGGTCTGATTCTGCTTTTTATTTATTTGTTTGTTTTGTTTTTTAGATTCCACATGTTAGTGAAATCATAGGGTATTTGTCTTTCTCTGTCTGAATTTTTTCACTTAGCATAATACTCTCTAGGTCCATCCACGTTGTTGCAAATGGCGACATAACATTCCACATCTTATTTATCCATTCATCTATCAATAGATACTCGGGTTGCTTTCATATTTGGGCTATCATAAATAATCCTGCTTTAACAAACAGGGATATACGTATCTTTCCAAATTAGTGTTTTTATGTTCTTTAGGTAAATACCCAGTAGTGGAATTATTCGATCATGTCATATTTCTACTTTTAATTGAGAAACCTCCATACTGTTTACCACAGTGGCTGCATCAGTTTGCATTCCTACCAACATGTATATTTTAAATTCCATCATTTAAAAGATAAACAGATTTTTTAGCAACTGACTAAATGAATCTCAAATATATGCTGCCAAACAAACACATAACCTATCTAAAGACATATAAGTTGTATCAATAGACTGGTTCTTCAAAAAAATAATAAACTCACAGAAATTAGATGAAAATTAAAAAAAAAAAAGCCTACTGAATTGCAGGTAGAGATCCAAGATAGGAACCACAAAAGGGTCAGTTCAGCTGGGGACACCAACATCAGCCAGTTTCCAGCTATTCCAGCTGCATTGGACCAGTCCGCACTGCTGACTTGGAGGGGCCAATGCAGCCAGGAGAGGTAAATCAGCCAGCCAACCAGGTTCCCTGGCCTACAGCAGACTGCTCACCAAGATGCACAAGTGGGAGGGGAAGAAGGTGGAAGCAACGTGATTATTAGACTGAAGTGCACTTCTTATTTTCTAGGTGCACCAAGATTCATCCAGGGACAAGAAAGAATGACCCCAGGAAGGGATTTTAACAGGGAAGAACGATTATGCATGAAATTGTTTTACAAATTCCCCTCTTCTATGTCCGGCTCATTCAATAAACCAGTCTATTAGATCTTACTGTAAGGAAAACTGGGACACAAGCTCAGTAACAGGCACCCACAGCAGGACCCATGATGGATGCGGACAGGGACAAACGGGCCAGCAGATGCCACGGCTTGTTCTAAGGTATCTGTGGAGTTCGGCTGCAACTACATAGAATAATGTCATGCTCTCCAGGAGCCAGAAGCTCACATGGGCTATTTGGGGACCATACAGAAGGGTACCTCCCTGCCATTTAAAGGTATAAACTGCCCAGGCTCCAAGGTATTGTTGCCACACAAGAATTGCAGACCCAGTGTGGTCAAGTCTGCTGACTTTTCCAAAAAAAGCTGGAATTCTGGAGGATTATGTAAACTCCCTGAGTTTCCCAACATTGCCAACTAATTCAAAATATTTTAGGACACTGCATGCGCCTATAACATAGGAGCCAAGTGATACACGTCTGCAGTGAAACTGGGCCCCCAAGCTGCTGATGAGATGTCTGGCCGAAATCGACTTTGTGCCTTGGTCGAAGCAGAGGCCAAGCAGACCTCGATTCAAGTTCTGGTTCTTAATTCTTACTTGCCTGGGCTTCAGTTTCTTCCTCCATAAAATGTGGATAGTGACCCTTATCTGCCAGGTGGTTCTGAAAGTTGAGATTATGCTTGTCACACATTCAGCATGGTGCCTGACACCAACAATACACTTGGAAAAGTTACCTCTGAAGCTGATGTAGTGGTCAGATCTGGAGGAATGCCATAGCCCTGGTGGCTTTGCTGTGTTGTCTGCCCCGAGGGTCCCCAGCTTGTATGTTAGAGGGCTCTCTGGGTCCTCAAAGTCAGAAACAGGTGCAGCAGAAACCTCTATCCGTAGCCGCTTTGGCTTTGCCCTACCTTGCCCCTCAGTTCCCAGGATCCACCCAACATCTCCTCCCAACGTTCAGCGTCTGGAAAAGCCACAAGGCAAGCAATGAGACCACTTGTTTCAAGATGTCTGTGGGGGTCCAGCATGACTTGTCTCTCCCCAGGAGCCAGGACCTACGTGAGCTATTCCAGGACCTCATCCCTACTCTTCCAAAGTTCTATCTAGTTTTCTGTGCCTGAAAGTCCTTTGAAAATAACTGAGTTTTCACAGTGAAACATATACTAAGGAAGGGAATACAGTGAGTACTTAAGTCAATTCCAAAGCGAAAAGGGCTCTTCTGCTGGTAGAATTATCTTCCTTTTAAATTTTCCTTATTTGAGTTTTCGATTATCAAAAGACAGTAAGTAGATTGAGGAAATGTCTGTCTCCATTCTACCTGAAACCTCACTGAAATTATAACAAAGGGGAGAAATGTGTAGCCTAGAAAGCAAGGCAACAATGTCAAGTACATCAGTGGAAGAGAGATTTTGACATACAAGTTTAGGAAACGGAAGGCAGATGGGGCAGTGGTGCCTGATTCAGCGGACAGAGGAAATGATAGCCCAACGGGTCTGCAGCGAGTCATATGGACAAGAAGAGAGTCCACCAGCCTCCCAAAATGCCTCTGCAGTCAGAGGCCTAGGGTTGAATATAATGGTTAAAAGTCACCTACAGAAAGGCCTGCCCTTATCCTATCCACACAGAATGCCAGCAGATGGCTTGCACTCCATGCAGGGAAATGGAATTCTACACCCTGGAGAAACTGAAAGGGAATGAATGTTACAGGACCCAAGACACCTTATGTCTGAACTCAGGATGGGGCAGTGTCGCTGAGGAACCAAATATGGAGGTATCTTGACTCTTAGCTCCAATTTCACACCTCATATACAAAAAGCTGGAAGCCAAGGAGATACTCCTCCAGGAGATAGATTCCAGTATTCAGCTGGGAAAACTGAACAAACCAGAGAAAAGGCCACCAGAGTCTCATATTTGGGAACCACCCAGGGAACTGTCAGGCCTCCACTGAAACCACCCAAAGTTAAGGAAATCATCAGACATTACAGCAAGCCAACTGATATGAAAAAGAGAGAGAAAATAAACAAATAAGAAAAAAAAAAAAAAGAATGAACCCAGAGGAAAAGAGAAATCATGTCGGGAACAGAGGGGAAAAAAATTTTTTTTAATTCTATTTTGAGATGAGAATATATTTTGCTTTCGCCAAACCAAAGCATAATTCTTTTTATAAAATAATGCTCTTAGAAATTAAAAATATCGGGCGCCTGGGAGGCTCAGTTGGTTAAGCGACTGCCTTCGGCTCAGGTCATGATTCTGGAGTCCTGGGATCGAGTCCCGCATCGGGCTCCCTGCTCGGCAGGGAGTCTGCTTCTCCCTCTCCCACTCCCCATTTGTGTGCCCTCTCTCGCTGTGTCTTTCTCTGTCAAATAAATAAATAAAATCTTAAAAAAAAAAAAAGAAATTAAAAATATCATTTCAAGGACAAGATTAATAGAAATGTTCATAAATAATACTGGAAAAATTCACCAGGAAATATACCAAAATGACATACAGTTGAGACATGTAAGAAAAAGGTAAGAAATTTTAAGAATCGGGTGCCTGGGTAGCTTAGTCAGTTAAGTGTCTGCCTTCAGCTCAGGTCATGATCTCAAGGTCCTGGGATGGAGTCCCACATCAGGCTCCCTGCTCAGCGGGGAGTCTGTTTCTCCCTCTCCCTCTGCCTCTGACCCCAACTCGTGCTCATTCTCTCTCTCAAATAAATAGATAAAATCTTTAGAAAATAAAAAATAAAGAAATTTCAAGGATCATGTGGAGGGTCCAAAATCTAACAAATAGTACAGAGAACAGAAGATTAAGCTGAAGAAACTCAAAAAATAAAGTTTTCCCAGAACTGAAAAATACGGATATCTACACTATATGCTTAGTAAAATGAGAAAACACACATGCTCCTAAATAACACCACATTATCATGACATTATAAAACTTCAAAAATAAAGAGAATATCCTAAAAGCTTCCAGAAAGAAAGAGTCTCAAGCAAAGGATCTGGAATCGGAAGTGCATCAAGCTTCTCAACACCAGGTGCTAGAAGACAGTGGGGTCAGTAAAATGCTGACGGAAAATAATTCTCAAGCTAGAATTGTATACCCCATCCAACTACGATTCAGTTGTAGGGAGAGAATGAAGGCCTTTTTAGACACACAAAGAAATGGAGTGTTTACTGGAATGCCTGGGTGGCTCAGATGGTTAAGCATCTGCCTTCGGTTCAGGTCATAATCCCAGGGTCCTGGGATTGAGCCCCACATCGGGCTCTGTGCTCAGCAGGGAGCCTGCTTCTCCTTCTCCCTCTGCCTGCCTGTCTGCCTACTTGTGATCTCTCTCTCTCTCTCTGTCAAATAAATAAATAAAATCTTAAAAAAAAAAAAAAGAAAGAAATGGAGTGTTTACTTATGGAGCACTCTTAAGAAACTACTATGTGATGTGCTCCAAGCAGAGTTAAAGAGTAAACAGAAAAGTGAAGGAAAACAAGCAGACCAGAGAACAGGATCTAACAAAGGGGAGCTAGTCACCTTGCTCCCACCTGTGTCTGTTCTCCACAAACAGCTGGAGCAACCCTTCAAAATGTATGTTCTCTCTGCAAAACCCTCCATTGGTTTCTCATCCCACAAAGAGTAAGGACCAAAGGGGGCCAGCGGGCATATGGGAAATCTCTGTACCTTCTGCTCAATTTTTCCTAAAACTACTCTACAAAATAAAGTATTTTTCTTAAAAGAACAAAAAAGTGGTATGAAAGCCTACATCTGAAAACTCTTTCTTTAAACAACCCTTGAGTCGGAAGAGGACAGCATTGTCCTCTGCAGAGTTAGAAAAAACAATATTACAAACAATATTACAAACTATATTACAGAACCCACGGGTTACAGCTAAAGTGGTCCCGTGAGAAAAATCACAGCCTTAATTCTAAGAGAAATAAATAACAAAGAATTAAAATAAATTATTTAATAATCCAACTCAAGAAATTAGAAATATAACCAGAAAATTAAATTAAATAAATCAGAAGAAGGAAATAATAAAGAACAGAAATAAATGATTTGGGATACAGAAAGAGGTAGAAATCAATCTAAAGATGTTTTTTAGAAAACATAATTTTTAAAAATTGCCACTAACAAGTCAAGAAAAAACAGAAAAAGCACACACATACACAAAAAATTTTTGAATAACTATAGTTACAGAAGAAATTTAAAGAACCATACACTAGTTTGGTCAGCTCTATGTAGGTAAATGTGTAACTGTGATAAAATAGATGATTTTCTAGGAAAATATAAGTTACATAAACTCATCAACTTTGGATAGGAAAAATCTAAAGAGACAAATTTCCATTTAAAAAATGGAGCAAGTTTTGGGGCATCTGGGTGGCTCAGTCAGTTAAGCATCTGCCTTCGGCTCAGGTCATGATCCCAGGGTCCTGGGATCGAGCCCCGCATTGGGCTATCTGCTCAACAGGGAGTCTGCTTCTCCTCTCCAGCTCTGCCTGCCCCTCTGTCTGCCTCTCTGCTTACTTGTGCTCTCTCTATATATATCAAATAAATAAATAAAATCTTTTTTAAAAAAAGGAGCAAGTTGTCCAAAAGAGACATACATGCATACACAGGACCAGTTTACCAAATTCTACCAACCACTAAAGAAACTGGTAACAGAAATGCTATTTAAACTGTTAGCACAGCACAAAATAAAGAAGCATAGCTTTCAAATTCTTCTTATGAAGTCAGCATAATATTGACAGAAAATTTAACAAAGATGAAATACCCAAACTGCAGAAAAATCTCCCCCATGAATATCAAAGCAAAAATCCTAAATAAAATATTAGCAAACAGAATCTAGTAGCACAGTAAAAAAAAATAATACAATGACTAAGTTTTCATATCAGTACTGCAAAAATGATATGATCATTGGATATGCACTAAAATATTTATTATTACTATATCAAAATAAAAAATCATATAATCATTTCTTTAAATACCACAAGGATTCTAACATAACATTCAACATCCATCATAGAATATTTAAAAAGATCTTATTTATTTATTTATTTGAGAGAGAGAGAGAGAGAGAGCATGAGCAGGAGGAGGGGCAGAGGGAGAAACAGGCTCCCTGACGCAGGGCTCGATCCCAGGACCCCGGGATCATGACCTGAGCAAAAGGCAGACGCTTAACTGAATGAGCCACCCAAGCACCCCAGAATGTTTTAATTAGAAAAAGAAATTGATGCTTACTTGTTAAATATGGTTTCATATACACATATACAGATGGATAATACATACATACATATACACATACCTACATGTAGCTATGTAGATATTTACACATACAAACATACAAACACATATGCTTAATAGTAAATACTAGAGGCTTTCTTTACTAACATCAGGAACAAGACAAGGATATGCCCTGTACTCACACTCTTTGCCCCTCCAGATCTACACTCTCCTTCTCGATCTTGCTCTTGCTAGGGAAGCTCACCTATGTAGAGTGCATCAAGAGGATGCCTTATCTCTGGCGTTCTACCAACATCATTGCGTTCTACCAACGGGGTGCACTAGCAGATACAAGGACACAGTGATCAGGCATCCTTCTCCCATTCCCTCCCTGTCACAGCAGGTTGGCTGTGTCTCTCAACTAAAGGCCACCAGTCCTGTCTGAGGACCCTTCCATACAGCTCTCTCTGGCTTCAGGCTCCAATAGCTTCTCCCGTCCTTCACCCCTTCAGGCCTAGAGGTGTTTAGAGTTTCCCACTGTTACTGGCCAGAGTACTGCACCATGCCCTGTTTCCCTGCACTTTGTTCACATTTGTGAAGCAACTCGTTTATTAAACTTCTCTCCTATTACCCAATTTGAATGTGCCACCTGTTTTATATTAGAACTCTGACTTCCTCCCCACTATCTGATGCAATTAGACATGAGGACGAAATTAGAGTATAAAAAGAATATAATAAGAGTATCATTATAAGCAGGTTACATGATTATATAATGGAAAAACCTAAAAAGGAATCAACTGAAAACATTATGAAAATGTATTAAGTTGTCTAATTACAAACTATACAAAATTATTATATTCCCTTTATACAGCTTAGAAAACATAATGAAAAACTCTCTTAAAATAACAATGGAAAAAACTGAATATGTGAGAAGAAAATTAACAAGAAATGTGTAAGACCTATCTAAATAAAATGTCATAATACTGCTAAAGAATATCCTTAAATAAATTGAAAGGCATATGTCATTTGTTTAGATAGGAAGACTCAATATTAAAAGGATGTCACTCTTCCCTAAATTAATACATAAATTTAACACAACCTCAATATAAATGCCAACCAAAAAAATTTAGAACGCAATCTGATTCTGAAGTTTATATGGAAATACATAAAAAGTAAAAAAAAAAAATTTGAGGGGCGCCTGGCTGGCTCAGTCAGGAGAGCATGTGACTCTTGATCTTGATCTCAGGGTCGTGAGAGCAAGCCCCACACTGGAGGTAGAGATTACTTTAAAAATAAATAAATTAGGGGTGCCTGGGTGGCTCAGTCAGTTAAGCATCTGCCTTTGGTTTCCCAGGGTCTTGGGATCAAGCCCAGCGTCGGGCTCCCTGCTCAGCAGGGAGTCTGCTTCTCCCTCTCCCACTCCCCCTGCTTGTGCTCATGCGCTCGCTCTCTCTCTCTCTCTCTCTCAAATAAAATAAGTAAAATCTTAAAAATAATAAATAAATAAAAATAAAAATAGATAAATTTAATTTTTAAAAAGAGCAAAAACTTTTGAAAAATAAAAGTTAAGAGGAGACACTTGTCCTAATAAATATTAAAATATATTATAAAATTAGCATTAAGGTATTATGAAAGTGGCACATGAATAATTAGATCAAGGCAACCAGATAGAAATCCCAGAAATAGACTAAAATATCTATTAAAATCTAGTATATTATGAAAACGACACTGACTATCAGGAGAGGGAAATTCAATACATTAATGGTATTGGGCAACTGAGTAGGTATTTGGGGGAAAAATTAAGCTAGATCTCTCAAGCCTCAGACCAAATGAAATTAATTCCAGATGGATGAACATTTTTTTTTTAAGATTTTTGATTTTTTATTAGAGAGAGAGGGAGAGTACAAGCAGGGGGAGCGGCAGGTAGAGGGAGAGCGAGAAGCAGGCTCCCCGCTCAGCAGGGAGACTGACATGGGGCTCAATCCCAGGACCCTGGAATCAGGACCTGGGCCGAAGGCAGCCGCTTAACCAACTGAGCTACCCAGGCACCCCTGGATGAACATTTTTAATAAAAAATGAAACCAAAGTCATACTAGAAGAAAATTGGAGTCTTTTTTTTTTAGTTTTTGAAGTGAGAAAGGCCAGGAGCCATGCTGCTATTTGGTAAAACTTGCATTCCAGGTATATGGAAACTGGATCACAAAAGCATAGACCATTGCTGCTAATGGTTCAGGATATCCCTGATGCCAAGTATAAGGTCTCTGCAATTCTTTTGTCCTTTCCTTCATGAACCAAAGATGGCTGCTGAAGTTCCAGCCATGTTTTCTGTTTCCCAGGCAACTGGGAAGAGAAAGGCAGGCAAACTGGCTTTCACAGAAGCCCCACTTGGCAAATTTGGCTTTCTTCACATTGCCCAGTATTTTGTTAATAAGGAAGGAGGACAGGGGCACCTGGTTGGCCCAGTCGATTAAGCGTCTGCCTTTGGTTTAGGTCATGATCCCAGGGTCCTGGGACTGAGCCCCGCATTGGGTTCCCTGCTCAGTGGGGAGCCTGCGGCTCCTTCTAACCCTCCCTCCTGCTCATGATCTCTCTCTCTCACACACACTCTCTCTCTCAAATAAATAAATAAAATCTTAAAAAAAAATAAAGAAGGAAGATAAAATAAATATTGGGTAGACAAAGCTTCTGCCAAAACTGCAAACTTTTTGAACTTTTTAGACCTATAAAAAAGTGGCAAAATAGAGCAGATAATTTTTACATATCACCACCCCCACCCCACCAGCTTCCACTAATGTTAACATCTTACATAACTATAATATATATAATCATCAGAACCAAAAAATCCATACTGGCATAATACTGAAGACTTCTTACTCTAATTTCATCAGTTTTTCCACCAATGTCCTTTTTCAATTCCAGGAGCCTATCCAGATACTATGTTGCACTTAGCTGTTATTTCTCCTTACTCTCCTGCAGTCTGTAACAGATCCTAAGTCTTTGGTGGCCTTGACATTTTTGAAAAGCATTAAGTTATTTTGTTGAATGTTGCTCAATTTGATTTGTCTGATGTTTTTTCATAAGTGGACTAAGGTTACTACACAATTGCAAAATTTGATTAGATAAAAACTGAAATTTTCTGCATGAAAGAAACATTGTAAGCAAATTCAAAAGATAAACCCCAAGTCGAAGAAAACAATCCATAAGATAGAACCCAGCAAAAAGCCAATCCCCTTAATATATACACAGTTTCAACAAATGAAAAGGGTGCAGAATCCAACAGAAAATTGGCAAAATACACCATTAGATAGTTCACATAAAAAGAATTACAAATGGCTCCAAAATACATGAAAATATACCCAAACTCATTCATAATAACAGAAATGCAAAAATAAAGCTGTAATTATATCTCATTGTAGTTTCTTGTCACTTTGGCAAAGAGGAAATTATTTAACAACATTCTCTGCTGGCAAAAGTCTAGAGAAACAAATTACGTTGGTAGAAATGTAAATTGATACAACCGCCCTGAAGGACAGCTTCACTGTATCATCCAAACTTAAAATGGCTTTACTGTTTCACCAGAAATTCCACATATAGGAATTTATCCTTTTAGGTAGACAATAAACACACATATAAAATGATTTGTGTAAAGAATATTCATTTCAGATCTGATGATAACCTAAATTTCCATCAATAGAACACCAGTTAAATAAATGTGGGTGTAGGCATACGATAGAATACTATGCTATAAAGAATAAGGTATGTTTACATGTGTTAATATAGAACAATACCTTGGATGTATTATTTAAAAAATAAAAAAGTTAGGGATACTGTGTACAATGTGCCTACTATTTCAGGGGGGAAGGAAAATGTACACATATGTGCTTGAATGTGCATAAAATTAATGTAAAATATTGTCACATAAGAAAGGCATACTGCTCAGAAGAGGGATTCTGCCTGCTGGGACACATCAATGGTAGAGGAAAATTTTTCACTAGAAACACACAAAATACCCCAGTAATAAAAGAAATGCATTTATAGCAAGATACTTGGCTCTCCAGGAAACCACAGTCAGTGATGATATAGACACTTTTCACTGATTTAACTAATGGTTGTAATACCAAAGGATCCTACAGGGAAAACAAAGGAGAGGAGGGGCCAGGTGGGATGGGGTGGTGCCAGGGAGACAAATGCTCCACCATACCGTCAGGAAGACAGTGACAAAGTCTAAAGTGGGAAAAATCAAGAAAGAGCAGCATGAGCATATTATTTGAAAATATGGAAGGAACCATGCAAAGAGACAGCAGAGATAATTAAAAGTGCCTGTGGGAAAAAGCAGGGCCGGGCCTCTTTTCCACTGTAAATCTTGTTGGTACTACTAGATTTTTAACACTGAGCACATTTTACTTTGATAAAAAGTAAAATTTTAATGCACAAATAATTTGTTGCAACAAGTATACAACCCAAAGTTGTAGAAGAAAATAACTGGTGTGCACAAAAACCCCTGCTTTGTTCTCACCCCTGAGATAACCACACTCTTACATGTGCACTTACCTTCACGTACATTTCTCTAGGCTTATACCAACAGAAAGATTACATATATACAAGCAAATAAATTATTTATACATAGATGTTTCTAGCTGGGTGTATATATATACACCCATATATATTTATATATTTATATATTTATATATTTATATATATATTTATATATTTACATATGCATATAAATATAAAGATTTTTTGGTATCGAAAAGTTTTGTTTTGGGGCACCTGGATGGCTCAGTCGGTTAAGCCTGCCTTCGGCTCAAGTCATGATCAGGCCCGGAGTTGGGCTCCTACTCAGCAGGGAGTCTGCTTCTCCCTCTCCCTCTGCCCCTCCCATCTGCTCCTTCTCTCTCTCCCTCACTCTCAAATAAATAAAGAACATCTTTAAAAAAAAATGAAGAATAAGAAGAGGGGTGCGTGGGTGGCTCAGTCAGTCAAGCATCTGCCTTAACTGACTCAGGTCATGATCTAGGGGTCCTGGGATGGAGCCCCCCATCTGGCTCTGCACTCAGCGGGGAGTGTGCTTGAGATTCTCTCCCTCTGCCCCTCCCGCTTGTGCTCTCTCTCTCTCAAATGAATAAATAAATCTTTAAAAAAAGAAGAAGAAAAAAAAGAAAAGTTTTGTTTTAAATTCTAGAAAACCTTCTTTTGCTCTCCTGCATACCACTGAAGTTATCCATATAGATATAGATGTACATATAGATATATGAGAGAAAAGATACACAGAGATACAGACAGAGATATAGATACAGATATAAATATAAAAATATCCATCCACATCTCTTTCCTTCACCTCCAGTCTCCGTTCATTCATTCGAGATTCTTCATCAAGAATCTTCCACCAGGAGTGCAAATGGCTGACAGCCTTGAGCTGCAGTGCCTTTGGGACCTGCTGCAGAGCTCAAGCTGAGGCCATATCCTCCTCAGGCCACTCCCATCCAGTGACTAAACCCAGTGGGGGCACTAGGACTGGCCATTTCTGCCCCATCTGGACACTGCAGGCTCCACACAGGGATGGCTGACTCTCACAGCTGCATCTCAATGCTTCTCCCCTCTCTTCTGGCACAGAGAGCAGACCCCCATCATGTCTGAAGGCTTTCCCTGACTAGTTCTGCTCCTTTTCTTTGTCTTTCACAAGCACTAACCCCAAATATCTTGTACTTCTATGTGTATCTTTGCAGCTGCCTCCTGGAGGACCCACACAACTCACTTTGCAGCTGAGGGATACCAAAGGAACCTCACTACTCTTGGGTGTATTCCAGTTGTACCAACACATTGTGGGTACCCCAACAGTCCATAGATAGTTCTTTAGCCTCTGTATGGGGCCCCTTCTGCTCTCCAGGGTCAGCACTATGGGCAGCCTCAGAGCAGAAGGTTCAGAAGGATCCCTCGGAAGAGCCCAGGCTTCTGCTGGCTGGACCTTCTCGGGGGGGCACAATGTCTGCAGTCTTCCCTCTGGGCTGCTGGGAGGGGTGGGCATTGTCCTCTGCACTGCTCCCTCCTAGTTCACCCTATGCCTTAGAGAATTCTGCCCTTCTCCCACCCCCTTACCCCTAGTCTTCCTCAGAGAGCTCAAATTCACCACCATGCCTATATTGGTCATTGATCCTTACTGGTTGTTGTGTTACTCCAAAGAGGAAGAGGGCCTCAGACATGTGTGTGTAAGCCACCATCTTCCCAGAGTTTGCTGGGAGTAATGACAGGAAGTGAACAAGGACAGCCCCAGGTGCCATATGGACAATGAGCAGGAAGGGGTATGAAGAGAGCATCAGGGGTCACCCAGGACAAACATGACCCACCGCGCAACATGCCAAAGGACTGGCTATCTGGAAAGACCTCAGGCTGCCCTTCATGCCAAACAGTACAACACAGATCTTGATCTAATAAGATAAATCTCACTGATTGATTACCTTCCCTTTGTGGATCTCCACATTTCCAAATTATCACAAGAGAATCAAGACTACGCAGGATTTCCAAATTGGCTTCCACTCTCCCAGAAGTTCTGAATCCTTCAAATTAGCAACTGTCAATGAGTCTTGTCAGATAATGGGGGGGTAGGGGGGAAAGAAGGTGGAGAGGGAATAAAGAAATAAAAGAAGCCCAACAACACTTATGTTCCTTCTATCCAGTATTGATTGTATGTCATTAACTGTTGGATTGTTTTCCACCTTTTCGATTCAAAATTATTCCAGGAAGAAATGAATTATTTTTTAGCTGCTGACAGAGATCATCAAATGTACTTCTGAACTCTTCTAATGAAAGACAATTACTTTACGTTGCCTTAGGCTCTTTCCAACCAACAGAATGTCGATGTCAAATTCTCCAATTAAAAGGGACATTTATGAAAAGACTAATAAAAACTTTTAAGAATAAAGTTGCTTTTGCAGCCGTACTAGCAATCATAACTTTCTATCAAGTAGCACAGCGACTCCTGCTATGTGCTGGAAAATAAACTGAAAAGTCCCATGGCCCTGGACCTGAATCTGAAATCCACCACATAAGCTCTACCACTTGAGCAAAATATCGAACTCACCAGGCCTTAGCTTCCTCACCTTTCACGTAATGGATTTGCAAAATATTTAACAATGAACTTCTTTTGCCAACAAATCTTACCCAGAGTTTCAATCTGTTATAAGCATATGTTATGGGTATAGTAGGTCCCTCAACCCAACCTCGACCAAAAATGTATGTTGAGTCCTAACCCCCAGTACCTCAGAGTGTGACCTTACTTAGAGACAGGGTCTTATAAAGACAATCAAGTTAAAATGAGGTCATTAAAGTGGGCCATCATCCAAGATGTCTATTGTCCTTATATAAAGGGACATCTGGACACAGAGGGAAGACGATGTGAAGAGACACAAAGAGAAGATGGCCACCGACAAGCCTGAGGCTACCAGAGGGAAGGGGAAAAGCCAAGAACAGGTCCTCCTCCTCCGATCCCCAGCGCCTTCGGAGAGCTCATGGCCCTCCCTACACCTTGATTTCAGACTGCTGGCCTCCAGGACTGTAAGACAGTAAATTTCTGTTCTAAGCCACCCAGCGGTGGTCCTTCAATATGGCAGCCCTAGCAAATGAATGCCCGGTTAAATCTTCCATTGTTTTCTTGTTTGTTTGTTTGTTTGTTTTTAATATTATGTTCAGTTAGCCAACATACAGATTCATTAGTGTTTGATGTAGGGTTTGTAAGGTGCCAGAGAGCACAACCCAAACCCCCGAACCCATGATGGCTAAGAGCCCTGTGTCTCTTTTAGTCCGTGGTAGCAAGTGTTCTTTCATGACCGTGAGACACTAAAACTCCCAAGTCCTCATCCACAGAAGGGCATCTTGTTCTATGACGCTAGAATGTGAAGTGTGTGCTCATGCAGCCCCCATCTGTAAGAACTAGTGAAGTGTGTATAGTTTATCTGCTACTCTTAATTGTAAAATTTAATTGACCTGAATATGCTATGCCCTACTCATGCCAGATAACAGAGAAACCAATTTGGATCTTTTTTTAAATAGTCGGCGATAGAGAGATAGATATTAAGATTGCATTTGTAACCTCTTAGTTATGTGAGCCATGCCTAAATGTACTTGAAGATACAACTCACTGCTCCCAGAAAGAAATTCTACCATAGATGATGGTGGTCACTCACAACATTCAGTTCTTTGCCCTTCCCATCCTTGCTCAGACGGGTGTCCCAGAGTCTCCTTGTGCTGCCCTCTTTCCCACCCCTTCCCTCCTGGCAGACCTCCAGCTTGCAATCCACCAGATTCTGGAGGACCTAGAGAGAAGCATCCTCTAGGTCTTCCAGAATGAAACAGCTACAAGACCAGCAACCATTTCTCCTGACAACTGTGGCTATTTATATTTTATATATAACACATTATTATATTAGTATCTATAACATAATATAATTAATAACATATATTATATATTTCATTTAAATTTTATATATCCTATTTTATTACATATATTATTGTAATTAATAGTTATATATTTAATTGTTTCATATATTATTCATATATATATATTTTAGGAAAGGACACAAGGCAGAGAAAAGAAGGGGGGTGGCTGGCAAAAAAAGCCCTCGTACCATCTATCTTATCTGTGTTATATCCACACAGATATAAATCTAGATAAATAGTTTCACATTTACATTCATGTCAGTATGAAGATAGGATATAAGGGGCGCCTGGGTGGCTCAGTCGGTTGGGTGGCCGACTCTTGGTTTTGGCTCAGGTCATGATCTCAGGGTCCTGGGATCGAACCCCATGTCAGGCTCCCTGCTCAGCTGGGAGTTTGCTTGAAGACTCTCTCTCTCCCTCCCCCTGACCCTTCCCCCCAAGTGTGTGCGCATGCTCTCTCTCTTTCTCTCTAAAATAAATAAATATTTAAAAACAACAACAAAAACAAAGGATATAAAATCCCAAGTGGGAAAAAAGTTGCTCAGTTCAAAACCCGGTAATTGACTAAAAGAGAGAGACCATTTCAGATGACAATACCTCCAAGTCGTGGTTCCAAAACACACACAGTGACCAGAAATTTAAGCCATCGGACTATCACGGGGACACCTCCCTTGCTCCCAGGTGCCCTCTCTGGAAGAGCTTCTCCACTGAAGTGAAGCCTCGGTGCTGCATGCCCTTGGCTCAACCAAGAGCCACCATCTGAATGAACACGCAGCAGGATGACTGCCCTGTTTTTAAAGTCTCCATTTACAGGGCTTTTGACATTCATTATTTTGTTTAGCCCCACAGCACGCCCAGGGGAGGCCCTGTTAATCCTCATTTGCAGTCAGCAACGGGGCAGGGTTTTTCTTCACTCGATGGGGATCTTTATCCAACTGAAAGATCTGCAGCCCCGCAGGCTCCACTTCACGGGAGAGCCTCTCCAAGGAAGGACAGCCAGGGCCGCCTGCAAGGTGCTCTGTGAACGGTGTGCAATCCAAGAACCTCAGGGTCCCTCTGAGTATCATGGAAACCTTGACTTTGGGCAGTATTATCGAAGGAAAGAAGAGTCCCTCTCACTTAGTCAGTTAGCAAGTTCAAATCCCTTACTATCTACTGAGGCTTTATTCTTTCTTTCCTTTTTTTTTTTTTTTTGGAGTTTTCTGAACCTAATTTCTTTTAATTTTATGTTTTTTTAAGATTTTTGTTTATCTGAGAGAGAGAGAAAGAGAACACAAGCAGTGGAGAGGGGCAGAAGGAGAGGGAGAAGCAGACTCCCTGCTGAGCAGGAAGCCTCATGTGAGGCTCGATCCCAGGACCCCGAGATCATGACTTGAGCGAAGGCAGATGCTTAACCAACTGAGCCACCCAGGCGCCCCCTGAACCTAATTTGGTATTGGCATATCCTGCCCAGCATCCTGCCTCTGGAACAAAACAGAAATCCCACTTGGTATATATGAGTTAGACACTTATTTTAACCATGTGAAGAGATTATTTGCAATTCTTTAATGATGCCCTGTGGTATAGAACTAGAACAGAAAAATATAATTCTTTGTTTTAAAGATTTATTTATTTATTTATTTATTTATTTATTTATTTGAGAGAGATAGCGCAGGGGGAGGGGCAGAGGGAAAGAGAGAATCTCAAACTGACTCTCCACTGGTGAAGAGCCCAACGCAGGGCTTGATCTCAGGATGCTGAGATCATGACCTGAGCTAAAATCAAAAGTCCCTCGCTTAACCGACTGCGCCACCCGGGAGCCCCCAGAAAATTATAATTCTAAACTGTTTTCCTCTCACCCATCTTTCTTAAAGGACAGAGTGTGTGTGTGTGTGTGTGTGTGTGTACGTGTGCCTGGCTGTCTATGGAGGAAGAGGCTGTCAGTGCAGAGAGGTAAGAAGATAAAAGAGATTAAGTTAAATTTTTACATTGGGAAACTGCTTATAAAGCACAGACTTGTGACCAGGGCGGCAGGGAAGAGAAAATAGTGGCACACATCTCTGCTAGCTCACAGACTAGCTGCAGAAGCAGCCCAGGAAGCTTCTAAAGACAGAAGAGTGTGGGAGATACTAAGATGCAGGGAATCCCTAAGAGCTATGGAAAGTCAAGGGAAGCACACTGAAATCTAAGGGTGAGAAGGGAAAGGCGCTTCCCATCCTTCCTCAGCAGTGCTTACACACATATGGCTTTGTATTTTGCAGGCTTCTTTCCTGCCTTGGGTGTGAGGTCAGTCTAGTTACTTGAAAGATTTATGCCAAGTCTCTAATTCCTCTGCAGGCTCCATCAAAAAGGAGAGCAGAGAAGGAACCTTCCGTGCTCAGAGAGCATTTCTCACACAGGACAGTCTCCGACAGGCTCTGATAGTCGTCTTTGTTTGTTCGGGTTAATCTGGATGGTGTGTGATTAAAACAGTGTGCCGCTGACCCCTGACTAACTATGAAAAGCTTTGACCAAGTGACTTGCAAGCTGAGCATTCCCAGTGCTGTTCCAGAGTCGTGTGTCATCATAAAAGGAAGCCCTGCCATGCCTGGCTCAGGAGCACCCAGCACTGGAATGCTGTCTTGAGAAGCAACTCGATCTTGAACCAGAGCCTGCAATTTGCACACTCTGAACAAGGACTCATATGGAGAAGCACCGTTTGGTTTTACCACCTACGGTCCATGAACACACAGCTGTGTGTATGCGCCGGCACTCAGCAGATTCCCCGTGCACGGTGTTCGAAGCTGCCTACCTTAGTGGCCTGCCCCCCGATCCCCAAAGTAAATGTTGTGCATTCTATGCCACCCATCTCTGCACTTAAGCCATCTCAAAGACACCTTCTGATTCAAAGGAAAATCTCTCCAGCCAGTTTCGCATGATGCATTAACAACACAGAGAACTGTCATTTTATTTACACAGGTAAGAGCTGTATTATTTTTAATTTTAATTTTTAAAAACTTTTATTGTGAACTATAACACGCTGTTATCAGTCAGGTGTAATTTGGTCCCGTCAGGTAAAAGCAAGCATCTGACTGCCTTTACAAATGCGTCTGGAGAAAAAGCAAATTTATCTGGTCAAGAGCCGCATCCCAGTAGCAAGGACGGTGTTGACTGGCTCCAAAATAAAAATGCCACATCTGGAACAGCAGCTGCACCTGAAGTCAATAACTCGCTTAAGGAGAGGATTGTTCACACTCGTTCTCCAGGATCTACCCGCCATCTGTGCAAGCCAAAAAGGTGAGTGACATGGGATTATAGCAAGTACGTGGCCAGTATCACTTTTATCTTCATATCTTCTGGGGTGGTGCTTATGTCAATTCAGAGTTGGAATTGTAGTATAGCTTCTGGTTTACTATCGAGACAGGGAAGAGAAGCTCCAGAGACTTCCCACCATAAAGAACTCAGTTATGGACCCTGCCCACTGCC
This sequence comes from Neomonachus schauinslandi, assembly GCF_002201575.2. Classification (NCBI taxonomy): domain Eukaryota; kingdom Metazoa; phylum Chordata; class Mammalia; order Carnivora; family Phocidae; genus Neomonachus; species Neomonachus schauinslandi. Next base: position 126,795,369 of record NC_058411.1, on the reverse strand, counting down.
AAGGGTGTATATCCTCATTTTATATCCCCTAACTAGAGAGATAATTGTAGGATGAGTTCACAGACCTACTGGGACCCCTGAGACTTGAGCTTGGCTCAGTTCCCCATTTATAACTTGAGTGCCATAAGCTCCCATTTCAACAGATGGTTCCCAGGGGCATTTTGGGTCTCCAGGAAATTAGCATCAATTCAGAGTCAGAAAATCCTTAAGAGTCTCTGTAAGTCTGTTTCCTCAGTGTGGCGTCACTCTTATTAACGACCCCATCTTCCTTTGGGGAAGACTTGGAGGAAGATTTATGGTCTATACCTGTGACAGCCCAGCAGTCTTCAGGGGAACCCTGGCTCCCCTCAATCAAGGGGCTCTAGATCTGAGAACTGGTTTGGGCCTGGGATTGGAGCACAAGGCCAGACTCTCCACAGTGGAGAGTTTTCCATAATACAGATACAACTTTATTTTAAAGATTTCATTCATTCATTTGAGAGAGAGAGAGAGAGAGAGAGCGCACGAGCTGGGGGGAGGGGCAGAAGGAGAAGCAGACTCCCCACTGAGCAGGGAGCCTGACACGGGGATGGATCCCACAACCCCAAGATCATGACCTGAGCTTAACCAACTGAGCCATTGAGGTGCCCCAATAAAGATACATTTTAGTAGGCTGCCCATTTATCTCTTTCCTAAGAACACCATGACCATTAGCCACCGCCAAAGATCGTGGTGGGGCACAGCCCTCCATCCCCACTGAAGCCAGAGAGCCCAGCTGACCAACAGCACCTCCAATCATCAGGGAAGAGCAACCAGTGAAGCTTTTCAAGAATGCGAGCGTTCCCCCTCATCCCTGCATTTCTCAGCTCCTTAACAAAGGAAGATGCTCTGGGACCTCTTGAGGGATGTAGTGGGCAGAGGAGAGCAAAGGTTTCACAAAATAAATCCACTTCCACGTTCCCATCCCCGGAAGCCTTTGGATCCCTTTCTCTACATTATGCCGAAGAAGTTCCGGCATCTTGCCGTCATGAAGTGTGGGTCACCATTGGGTCCGAGCTGTACTCATCCAACCAAATAAACCAGTAGATCCAAGTGTAGCTGCATGTGACCTCTGGGAGCTCTGGTAAGTGCAACCATACAGAGACATGTGGTCCTCCAGTGCTGTATCCTGTCTTCTCTGTCTAGCATCCTTAAAATACATCACTACACGTGGTCCCCAGGTTTCTGGTAATATAAGTTATCAAAATCTTGCAATTATTTTGTAATATAGGCTATTTCCTCCTGTGCAGGCTTTGTACTCATTCTCTGGAGGGTGCTGGGCAGTGAGAGGTGGTTGGTTGGGTTTTGGTTAAGGTAGGCCTACCACAAAAGGCCACTTCCCCGCGTGAGATTATTTCAGTGTCTTCACACGATAAAAGCCTGGTCTCCTCAGGCACAGAAGGCAAGCTGCTTCCACAGTCAAAAAAAGGATCAAAGTGTCTCAGGGCTTCCAAATTATCAGCTTCATCTGAGTCCATCCAGATGTCCCCATAGCAGGACTCAGGGTCCCACTCCTTCCCAAAGAACACCCTAAATTTCGTGTGAGAGACTTGCCATAGCTCTGATTTCACTTTTTATTTCAAAAAAGGTTTTAATTCTGCAACCTGCACAATTAAATATTTGGTCTGATTTTCAGGAAAGTCAGCCCTGAGGCTACAAGGAAAAGAGATTCTGAGGGCGGTCACCCTAGAAGCTCTCTGGTTCTCTGACCAAGACTTGAACTGAGAGTTTAAAGATCCAAGTGTGCTGTTTTTCTTTCTGTAAGTGTTCCAGCCCATTGAGAAATGCCATCCTATATCCCAGAGTCCTTGCAGTCATCATTCTACCTAATGGTCAAGTGCCACAGCCTCTTGATCCCCCATGGCCCTTGCTTCAGGAAGCATTTCATTAAAGGCCACTGTAGGGGACACTGATTACTCATGATGTCACTCCCTGCCACAGCCAAGAGCTCAGCACTGAATTCAAGTCCAAGAACACGATCAAATCATGCCCAAATCCCATCTTTGAGATCTTTTACCCCCTGAGGGTCATTCCTGGAACCATTTTCTGTATCATTTAGGGTTTAGTCAGGAGACAGGAAGCACATCAATTTTATTATTGAAAATTTACTATAAAGTCATGTTAACTAATATTGGAGATGAAAAGGAACAGGGTGGGGACGCCTGGGTGGCACAGTCGGTTAAGCATGATCTCAGAGTCCTGAGATCGAGCCCCACATCAGGCTCTGCACTCAGCAGGGAGTCTGCTTATGAGAGATTCTCTCCCTCTGCCCCTTTCCCCATTTGTGCTCTCTCTCTCTCTCTCTCTCAAAATAAATAAGTAAATAAATAAATCTCTAGAAAGAAAAGGAACAAGGTGGACACATAGTTATTATAGAGGAAGCACCTAGACTATCTCCCAAGTGAGGTTCCAAAGCAATTCCTCCAGTCTATAATGTTTGGTAATAAAATGCAAATGACACGAAGAACAATAACAGGTCCTGATATCACTTAATAATCTCAGCTAATAATAAGTTATAAGTGCTTCCCACGGAAAGCAGCTACCTGGAGGAAGCAGTGACTGGCCCTGAGGCTGCAGGGACAAAGGGAAGAGGTTGGGATTATCAAAGTTTAGAGGCTTGAAGGAGAGACCCTGCAGCGCTGGAAATCAGACCTTCCAGGACAGGCCACCGCTCCATTTGGACTGGGTGCCATGCTGGCTGGTAGTGTATATCCTGGAAAAGGGCGACCAGGCTGGTTCCGAGAGCCTAAGAAGGCTGCAGTTGGACCCATGGGGGTGAAGGAGAGTGACTGCGGTGACATCAGAAGGAACAACACTCCTCCTTCATCTCCTGGACCTCCAGTCTCTCCCCAGAGGCCCCGACTAGCAATGCACAATCGAGCCTTTTGGCAAAGGAGAATGTGGCTTCCAGAGCGCCATCCCCCACATCAAAAAAGCTGTACGCAAGGGTAGGTCTGCAGCTCAAAGACAATCAGTTAATAACCAGCAGACCCACATACAGAGAAATGCATAAAACCTCGGTGTATACAAGTTAAACACTGCCAACTCCAAGAAGCTCCTTCAAACCCTGTCCATTCACAGGCCCTCCCACCCCACCCCACGAAGGCAATCACAGCCCTAACTTTTAAGGTCTCACCTCCATGCTTCTCTTTATACTTTCACCACCCATGTCTACATCCCTAAAGACTGAAGTTGATTGTTACTGGTTTGTAAACCTACAAGATGTATTCTTTTGTGCCTGGGTTCTTTTACTCACATGTAATTGTGCATCGCTATAGTGGATTCATTTTTGTTTTTGCTGTATAGTATTCCATTGTATAAATATATCATCATTTATTAGCCATGATAGTTGATGGACATTTAGGATGCTTCCAAAAAACCACTAATTTCAAGGCACCAACAGGTATTTTGAATAATTATTCTCAAACTTGCTGGTTTCAAGATCCCTTTATACACTTAAAACTTGAGGACACCAAAATAATTTGGTTTATATAGGTTTTACCTCTCAATATTTACTGTATTATAAATTTAAAATGAAAAACAGGAATATATTTATTAACTGACAAAAATAATAATAAACTATTACATGTTAACATAAATAACATATTTTTACTTTTAAAAACTGTATTTCCGGGCACCTGGGTGGCTCAGTTGGTTAAGCGACTGCCTTCGGCTCAGGTCATGATCCTGGAGTCCCTGGATCGAGTCCCGCATCGGGCTCCCTGCTCGGCAGGGAGTCTGCTTCTCCCTCTGACCCTCCCCTCTCTCATTCTCTCTCTCAAATAAATAAATAAATCTTTAAAAAAAATAAATAAATAAAAAATAAAAATAAAAACTGTATTTCCTGGGGCAGTTGGTTGGCTCAGTTGGTTGATGTCCAACTCTTAATTTCAGCTCAGGACATGATCTCAGGGTTGTGAGATCGAGCCCCACATCAGGCTCCACGCTCAGTGTGGAGACTACTTAAGATTCTCCCCCTCTCTCCCTCTGCTCCCCACCCCAGCTCATGAGCACTCTCTCTCACTCTTTCTCTCAGAAAAAAAAAAGCAACTATATTTCCCAAAACAAAACAAAACTTAGTGATAAGAGAGGCACTGTTTGGGGCACCTGGGTGGCTCAGATGGTTAAGCGTCTGCCTTCGGCTCGGGTCATGATCTCAGGGTCCTGGGATTGAGTCCCGCATCGGGCTCCCTGCTCCTTGGGAGCCTGCTTCTCCCTCTGCCTCTCTCTCTCTCTCTGTCATGAATAAATAAATAAAATCTTTAAAAAAAAAAAAAAGAGAGACACTGTTTTCCAGTTTGCAAATCTCTTGAACATCTGGCTTGATAGAAGACAGCTGTACCATTGGATCTGCTTCTGCATTCAATCTGTTGCAGTATCTGTGTGTGTGTGGTGGAAGTATATGAAGAAAACCCAGCTTCACACAGATATGTGACTGGAAAAAGGGAGATCTTGCAGACTCTCAGAGTCTTGGGGGCCCCCAGGACCACCCTTCCCAAACTTTAGAAAAAGGCCAGGTGGGTTTTGCCAGTCCTTGTGACTCAAATGCTCTGGTTTAAACCATTCCCCCTCTGCGAGCCTCCTACCACACCCTGTGCAAAAAGAAAAACAGTAAATTCATATGAATAGATGGGCAGAGGGAGGCAGAACCGGGCTGGGGGAGGGAGGGGCATCACCCCACCTGTTGACCAGGCAGTGCCACATCTGAATCCCAGTTTAAATTCAGCTGGAGCATGCTCTCTCTAAGAGCATTTTGAGCAACTTCTATAGGAAACACATAAAACTTTCATGATAAGAAAACAAAAGCAATTTCCTAGAAGAAAAACTAAAACAAGGGGGAGAGACAGAACATCCAGAAGCTTTCCCCCACTTTTCTTCTTCACAGTGGGAGCCCCGGAGCAGAGAACAGGCTGGTGACTGAGAGGCAAGAGAGGGGGAGAAGCAATGCCTGGGTAGCTAAGAAGCCCAAGGTTCTGCTCACAGACAAGAAATTCGCATGACACACATCAGAATGTGATTTCCTGTTCTGCAAGAAAAGACAAAGGTATTTTTCTAAGTTCGTTATTTCCCGTTGATGGGATTGAAATGCAAACCTTAAGAGTCAGGAATAGAAACAAGGAGTAAGGAGAATACATCAAAACCCGTTGGCCAAGACCCCCCGCGCCCCCCGCCACCCCGGCGCTGCCTCCCCCTTATGCATTACTCAGTGTCTCTGAGTTCCTGCTTGAGCAAGGAGAACAATAACCCCCAAGATCCCAAAGCGGTCCGCTAAGTCAGATAAAGAAAACTGTCTGCAAAGTAGAACTGCATCTGAGCACAGAAGGCGGGGCCTCGCTAATGAACAGCAACCTGGTTGACAGCCCGGGCCGCTGGCCAGACTCATTCGTTTCCAGGCCTTCCACCTGCCAACTGAAGTGGTTGAGAATTAATAGGTCCCCAAAATATTTCTCTGGATGCACAATGTAAGAGCTGCCAACTCTGGTCAGTTTCACTGATGTCAGAAGAAGCAACATTGAAATGAAGTGAAAAGGAAGGGTGGAGATACGGTAAAGCATGCTCCAAAGGGAAGGCATCAACGGGATGGTTCAGTAGAGGCACAGCGTTGGAGGGCACCGTTCCTCCTAAATTCAGCGTATGCTCGCAGGTGTCGGCAGGCTATGGGGAGAACACGAGAAGGAAAGCCTGCCTCTGCCACCATAAATAATAAATAAGCGTTCAAATTTACGGGCATTTTCACTTAAAACAAGCCACGGAGTATATACTAATCTGCCTTGGGGGAAATGACAGAAAGGAGCTTTTAACTGGAACAGAGAATAAAAGGTGAAGCAAAATGACAGGAGAAGAGTTCTGGGATTCTGATAAAGATAAAATGTTAACCCTTTGATACATATTAAAATCTCTTTTTTTAAACTAGGCTGATTGGAGCAGATCATTGGCTGCAAAGGGTCTCCCAGTATGTTTTCTCATCACACGTGTTCTTATCAAACTGCTTTCAAGGCTTTTGTGAATTTTGGGATTTGCCCTGCCCTCAGCTTCAACCCTCATGACAAGTCTACGTGGTTAATAAGCATCGGGTCTCCCGTTGGTTGAGTTTACTGGGCTCCCAGCACAGTGCTCACTGCTTTCACATACATTACCACATTTGGTTCTTGAGACAACACAGAGAGATGGTTATATTTATCTCCATTTTCCACATGAAGTAACTGAATTTCAGAAGTGAAATAACTTGTTCTCTGATATATAAACACAGCCTTTAAATGCACCATTGGGATCAAAACAAAACAATACGCACCTTTAAACTCTGTGTGTGTGTGTGTGTGTGTGTGTGTGTGTGTGTGAGATGGGGAGTGTGGCAGAAGGTGACAAAGTGGCCTAGAGCTACTTGCACGACTTGAGAATCATCTCCTATGAGCTAGATTCAGAAAGTGGCTGTAAGACATTCACATTTATGTGTATGGAAAAACCTAAGGAGGAATTCAGTTCGGCATTTCAAGGTACCACTAAGGAAAAACTCTAAGAGACTGAGGACAGACAAACCTGATAACCAGGAGCTACAAGCTATTTTCAAGCTTTAGTGGCTCTATCCCCCAAAGCACAGCACATGTTAGCTATCTTCAGAGACATGTAGCCAAAGGAATCTCCAACTCCAATCTCCACAAAACAACTTACACCCATCTCAGACTATCTGGGACATGGTTTCTCCCCATTAGCCAGTCATGACTTACAAGATTCAATACGTGTGTGTGTCAACATCCCAAGCAGTCTGTATCGGTCAGGGCTATCAACATTAGCTGCTGTGACAAACAACCCCCAAATGTCTCACTGATAGAACAGACCAATGTAAGCTGGGTGGCTCTATTCTAAGCATGTCTTAGACATATCTTGTGGCTCTGCCACTGAGCTTTCTTAAAGTCCCTCTGGATCCTCCACATTCAGAGTCTGCATCACATGGGAAAAATCATTTCTGCCCATATCCCTGGCCTGAGCTGATGTAAGGGAGGCCTGGAAAAAAAGCAATTCAGTTGTGTGTCCAGGAAGGAGGGGAAAACCAGCTATTGTGAATGCAAGCAGCTCAGCCAACAGTCCCTATGATTCCCCGGGTGCCACCACAAGAGGGAATGTCAATGGGGGGCTGGGGGGGGCAGTGTGGAGGTAGTGCTGGAAGAAAGGAGAAGGACCCACTGAATTCAGTCCCAGCTCTGCCAAGGACTAACGCTGTGTCTTGGCCCAGATACTGAATCTCGTGTAGCCTCAGTTTCCCCCATATGTGACATGATGCTTAAAATAACTAGTTCCAGGGTTGTTATGAGGACTGATTAAAGCAATGCACAGAAGCGTGGGCTTTGAATGATTAAAGACCAAATACTGGACCCTTTGCCAAGGAAGGACTTTGATGATGTCACGGAGGAAGCAGAAGAGAGCTGATGATTCCTGCTGGTGGGAGGCGTGTTGCTCAGGAGGCCCCCAGCCTGAAAGCTTTTCCTTGCCCCAATCCAGGAAAGCCTGTCCAGCACATGGCCCCCGCACTCTGGCCCCAGCCTCTGACCCCACAGAGTGTGTGCTTCGCCCAGAGGGGCAAGGCAGAGGCATGGTGTCCTGAGAAGGAAGCTTGACCCCAAATAATAAGCACGTAAAGCAAGTATGAAGAGTCCTTAGCAGAAGGTGCCTCAAAGGAGGGAAACATCCTCTGGTTCAGCTTTGCCTGGATCCAACAGCAGCATCCTAGGATCCAGGGGAACTAGCAGTGTGGAAATCCACTCTGTCTTAGACAGTGACCTTTGGATATTGGCAGGGAGAGGGCCTGAAGGTTTTTTTCCAGTAGTCCTACTGGCCTTGATACAAGGATGCCTCCTGTTCACCTCAGAACCCAGAGAGAAGGGAATTGACTGGGGCCCTACAGGTGGACACGTGGTTACACCAAGGGGATTGAGGAGACCCAGTGAAGACCAAAAGAGCCGCATCCCTCAGCCACACACCTGAGGAGGCCAACGGCACCTCCTCCTCCAGCCCCCCCAAGCCAAGAGAATGCTCCACTGCTCACCCCCTCAGGGAACCTTATGCTCAGTCATCCCAAATGACATCACCATGCTGCCCACGACTGGATTTTCTTTTGGCTCTATGCCTGAAGTCAGGAAAAGGATTTTATTCTAAATCTCAACTTCATGGCTTGGGGCTTGATCACTTCAGATGCTTGATGGTGGGGCTCTCTCTTTCCCACCTGTCCTCAGAAATCACAAAGGGGCCGAGTTCCTTCTAGCTGCCAATGCCACCAACCTGAGGACAGAAATTTCATCCTTGTGGTTACAAAATGGCTGCCCAACCTTCAGCCCTTCCACTTCTGTTCCAGACTGGAAAAAGAGCAGAAGGGGAAAGCAAAAGGCAAAGAACAAAGAGCAAAAGGCACATGCCAGCTGACCCTGCCCCTTTTAATCACGAAAAACAAATAACTTCCCCAGAAGTTCCACCCAAGTAGACTTCCATGACTTTGGCCAGCACTATATTCCACAGCCACCCCCAACTGCAAGACTTCATGGGAACTTGTATTCTTTGGCCTGTACATTGTTCCCTTGGGGCGGGCGGGGGTGGGGGTGGAATCTGTTCATAAAGAAGGAGGGAAAACACATATTAGGCAGACAGCCAGAAGTATTGGCCACATAGTGTATCCAAAAGGCCCACAGAACTTCACTTTGGGGAAAAAAAATTAAATCTGGAATTGGGACTGAGGCAGGTAGAATGATGCCCTTTTTAGCATCCACTCTGACAGTTCATTTCCACCAAGGTCCAAATGCCTGGGACAAGACTATCAGCCCATCATCCACTTGACTCACTCAAATGGCTCAAAATGTGTGCATTTCCACATAATTACTGATTTCCTCAACAGATTTAATGTCTAAGTTTATCTTCACTTTAATCCAATTTCATGCTTGAAGCAGAGGGATTTCAGCAGAAGGTCTTCCTTAACCTTCTGATATCATTAATTATTGCTACACTGGGAGTTAGTGCATGGAACAAGCAGGTTTTTAAATAGAAATCATTTGTCTCTCAGCAGGGAGACTAACGGCTTTATTTCCGAATACTCAAACTGCCGCACTTGAGTAATCGGTTCATGGTGATCTCCCTGCGCTCACCTCTGTGCAGGATCAATCCTTCCTCCTTGGTTCCCAGATCAGCCCAATTTGCCACCTGTAGCAGGAGGAGTCCATTTCCTCCTTTAATTGTTGAACGAGGTTTTCGAGAAGGAAAGGCAAGCCTTTCCCTGAACTCTGGGCATTTGGTCATGGTTCCTGGTGATTTTCTGCTAAAGGAAATCCCCTAACTCATTAAAAAAACAACAAAAAAAATAGATTAATTGACCAGTTCAGTAACAAGTCGCTCCAGGACCCAATAAACTTTGCAAAGAGTACATTCCAATTACAACTGTGCTCAGCGGGAACCTAGTGGGTAGGCCAGCACAATCTTTCTCCAGCATGCAAGAATTTTTACTTTTTAGATTTGTGTCACTCTTTTCCTTCAGCCTGGGCCATGGGTCCTGCTGCGGTGGCCCCACCCTGTCACTCTACCTGCTGCTGTGGCCCGGAGTGGCCAGCAAATGACTCTGTGACACCGGGGTAGGGGCTTCTCAGAGAGGGTGGCTGCAGGCTTGAGTTTGCAGGAGCTGTTGCATGAGGCATTTTGGCCGAGGTGGGACCATGGTCCCTAGAGCACAAACATCTGGGAAGTTGTCGGAGCCCCCGGCTGCTGGTGCAGCTGCAGCCTGCCCTCCACAGCATGAGAAGGTCAGCAGGAAGCAGGGATTTTGGTAACTAGCCTGATTGCAAAAGCAGACCCAGGGAGTGAGAAGATAAGGCACTTGCTGAGAGACTTGGCAAGGACGATTCTGAATGGCTCTGCTTCCTTTAGGATGAGCTACACCAGCATCTGGAGGCCTCAGACACCAAAAACAGCCCCCCTGAAAGGACACCAAGTAGAGAGAGTGTAAGAGATTTCGTGCAGGTACGGATTCCAAATCAGCACCCCGTGTGTCAGCTCTCATCCAGAACTCAGGGGTTGCAAAACCCGTAAGTCAAGGTCTTTGCCTGCCTCTCAAATAAAATACAATTTAGAGGTAAAATGAAAGCCCAGCTACTAAAGCATTCTAAATTCAGCATCTCTTCTCTTTGGCTGTCTTCCCCTCGACATTTTTTTCCCCATCCTAACTTCCATGCACTAGTCTCTCTTCCAGTGCAGGCCAAAGGAGCTGGTGCCAACCAAGGACGGAAGGACAGGACTTGTTTCACACGAGAAAAGGCAAAACCAACACCTGAGTCCATGTGGGGACTCAAGGGGAGGGGCTACTGCTTCCAGAAACCCACAGCTCGCAGCCCTTGGGTGACCTCTAGCTGCATGCCTCCAAGTGTGTCCTCGCCATAGCTGACAAGCTCCAAGGTCACCAGTCAAGTCTGATTCATCTCAACACTCCCAGTCATTGGCACAGGGTCCAGAAGCTAGTAGGTACGGAATCAGGATTTCTCAGCCTCAACACTATTAACATTTTGGGCCAGGTAATTTGTCATGGGGGCTGTCCCATGCACTGGAGGATGTTTAGCAACCTCCCTGGCTCCACCCAGCAGATGCCATTCCAGTAGCACCCCCCACTCTGGTTATGACAACCAAAAATGTCTCCCGATGTTTTGTCTCTTTGGAAAACCACTGAACGACACAAATGTTTGTTAACTGAAATAAATGAAGAGCCACCGTAGTGTCTGAGTTGAGCTGCACCAATACTGCCTTTTTTTTAAAAAGATTTTATTTTTTTTTTGAAAGAGAGAGAGAGACAGCATGAGTGGGGGGAGGGGCAGAGGGTGAAGCAGGCTCCCCCCTGAGCAGGGAGCCAGACGTGGGGCTCCACCCCAGGACCCCGGGATCATAACCTGAGCCGAAGGCAGACGCTTAACCAACTGAGCCACCCAGCCAATACTGCTTTCGAATTCTAATTTCTCATAGTGTTTCTCATGATCTTTGTGGAAGACCCCATGGTTGGGGAACAGGGGGATCACATGGATTCCCCAGGCTCTTGGAGTCTGGGACGTTCTCCCTGAGTGTCAGTGCTACAGCCCATGAGATGCTTATCTCAGAGATGTGGTAGTCATGGTCATGGTCAGAGAGCATGGCGCCTGCTGAAAATGCCGCAGGTTAAAAGGTCCATAGCCCTTGGTGCACCTTGCAAGTTTTCGCATGATCTCAAATCCCCGTGTCCTCGCCAGCCTCACTCTCCACCACCCCCTCTGGGCCCCTTACCTGCCAGACACCATGCCCACCTCCCAGCGTTCTCCAAGCCTGCTCTGTCCTTCCTCCTTCGGCCTGGACCATCTTGGCCCCTTGCCACCCTGCAGAATGCCTCCTGATGGTTCAGCCCTGGGCTCTGAGCTCACCACCCCTCCCGGAGCAGGGGAAACACCTCTCCCAAACCCCCACCTGCCACAATGCTGCAAATGCCAGCAAGGCTCTGCTCTAACACAGGGCCAAATGCGCATGTTCCATGATGGACATCATTCATGGGTTAAAGCCTGAAGCACAGTTGCTGTGCCCTCATCCACACGACATCACGCTAAGTGACCAACTCTCTCCATGCTCCGCCCAAAGCAGTAACACAACGCTAACTCAGTTTTTTTTTTTTTTTAACATCATTTAGGGAAAGAAAAATAACAACCAGTTGATTAACTAAATTTGGAGTTGTTTTGTTTTTTCTTCCCCCCTACTGGTTATTTGGGCACTGTGAATACACAATCAGGATTCGTGGTTCTCCAGACCTTACAATAGTATTCTAAGCATGCTACAGATATTCAAAAATTACACACTGCCGTGGGAGGTGTTTTAAAAAAACGCATTAGTAAAATTGGATCTACAGCACCAAGTGTTAGCGATGGTTTAAAATATTAATGCATGTTGGATGCCACGTTATTCTGAAGGCTCAACCAGACTTCTAATTTGGCAGGAATAATTTCATATAGGCAATTAGATACACTGCAAATATTTAACTATAAGTTGCTGCTTATACCGTTGTAATACAGTGGTTTATCAACTAGCCACCTGGTTGGCAGGGCCAATTAAGGGTTTGCCCATATTACAACAAAATCCTCTCCACCTTTTAAAATTCTCCCACCTTTTCAGCATTCTGGGAATACATACAAATTGGGCCAGTTTTAAGGGGGAAGGTAAGAAAGGTTCAAAGAGCCTCTGAATTCTAAATTCTCAATGGAGTCTGAAGGGCTGGAAATAAGCCAGCTGTATACAGTCACCTACCCCTCACATTTCATGTCTCCTAGGGGATCATGAATTGCTGAGTTGGCTAAACACACTCAAACTCATCCTTCAATTTGGATGAATTTTCAACAATTGCACATTTCATGTAAGAAATGAACATTTTCGAAAAATCAATTAGCATATGAAAGATCACGTTTCATCCTATATATTGAATAGTAAGTGCTGACGTGGGTATAAACACACATACACACAAATGGGGAAGATATATCAATGGAATTTTCCAATGTCCAGCTTTACCACTTGTCCTGAAGAGCCAAATGACCGGAAATCCAGCATAACATGAAGGAGCAAGAACCGCACTTGGGATCAGAATGTAGGATCCATCCTGGCTCTTTAGTTCACAAGTGTTTGACCCTCGGTAAGGTAACCTCTCTGAGCCTCAGTTTCCTCAATAGCAAAGTGGAGAAAACCGTATCTACCTTGGAAGGATGTGGCAAGAATTGTAATTGAAGAAGCCAAATGCTCACTTTCTTCTTTCTTCCTTTCAGAATAAGGGAAGCCAGCCCTCTAACCCACTCTTGGCCAGGGCCCCTGGTCTTCTGAGGGGCTTGTTTATGATGCAGGGAGCTTTCTCCATGCTCCTAGAGCATGCTTTGGGAGTGGTCCTTCAACAGCCACACATGTCTCCTGAGACACATGTCTAAATTAATACAACATTTTATTCCAAATGAGCCTGACATTGGACAAGCAATGTGGGGCTGGATTCAGTAACATGAACTACCCCAGTGTTTAAGTTATAGGCATTCCAACAATTCCAAGAAGCAACATTTTTTCAAGACAGGTATGGCACATTTTAACCATGAGACCCATATTTCAGGCTTCTAGCTTTTAAATATGGCAAGCCCTTCAAATTCCCTACGCCAAGTCCATCCAAAAAATTTCCAGATACACACGTATTCTTTCTCATGAAACCCAAAGTAGCACACTTATATGGCATTTTGTCATTTATTGAAATGCTTCTGTGCCTTGCAAAGATTAGTCCTAATACTAAAATGTACCTTATCTTTTTATTGGTTGGTCAACCATTTTGCAAAAGACAATCTGATCCTCAAAAATCTCAACAGAGACACCTGTTAGTATCTTCAAGCTGACAACCCATGAGAGAGTTTGCATCATTTTATGTCGCAGCCAACAGCAGACCATACAAACAGTGTTCCCACTCCTTACAGCCTTGTTTCACTAGGAAAGCAGGACAGCATGTGTGAAAAGACAAAGATGTAACCATTGGACAAAGGGGCCCTATCTGGCTTACTAACTGTATGACTCTGGACCATTACTTACCCCTTTATAGCCTCAATGTCCTCATCCATAGAATGCAATAAGGACAGAGGACCGGAATAGACATTTTCCCAAAGAAGACACACAGGTGTCCAACAAACACATGAGAAGATGCTCAACATCACTCATCATCAGAGATGCAAATCAAAACCACAGAGAGATATCACCTCACACTGTTAGGATGCCGTGTATCAAAAAGACAAGAACTAACAAGTGTTGGTGAGGATGTGGAGAAAAGGGGAACCCTCCTGCACTGGTGGTGGAAATGTAAATTGGTGCAGCCACTCTGGAAGACAGGAGGGAGGTTCCTCAAAAAAACTAAAAATAGAACTACCATTTGATCCAGTAATTCCACTATTGGGTATTTATCCAAAGAAAATAAAAACACTTAATTGAAAAGAAATATACACCCCTATGTATGTTACAGCATTGCCTATAATAACCAATATACGGAAGCAACCCAAGTGTCCACTGATGGGTGAATGGACAAAGAAGATGCGGTACATACATACAATGGAATATTACTCAGCCATAAGAAAGAATGAAATCTTGCCATTTGCAGCAACATGAATGATCTAAGAGGGTACTATGCTAAGTAAAATAAGCCAGACATAAATAGACGAAGAGTGCATGATTTCATTTATTATGTGGAATCTAAAAAACAAATGCACACACCAACGGCAACAAAACAAAGAGAGTCTCATAAATGTAGAGAACAAACTGATGGTTGCCACATGGGAAGGGGATGGAGATGGGCAAAATGGATGAAGGAGAGTAAGGGGAGTAAGAGGTATAAACTTCCAGTTATAAAATAAATAACTGACAGAAATGAAAAGTACAGTAAAGGGAAAACAGTCAATAATATTGTAAAACACTTATCACGGTGAGCATTTTGTAATGTATATAACTGAAGAACTATGCTGTACACCTGAAACGAATTTAATATTATATGTCATTTATACTTCAATTAAAAGTAAAAAGGATGCAAAATAGTTACACCTATGACTCGGGATCACTGTGCACCATTGTGTTCCAGGTGCTGTAGAACAGAGCCCGAGAGGATCCAGTGCCTCAAAAGAACAAAGGTGCTAAACCCTTCCTTCTGCACAAACAGAATACCACATGCAGCATGCTAACCTCACCCCCCCCCCCACTGCCCCAGTAGTGGCACAGATTTGTGGTGAATAAAAATCCTCTCTGGAACTTTCTCTTCAAAAACTTATTTTTGGAACTTTTTTCTTTGGAAAAAAAATACCGTTTTTCAGACCTTATTCCATTTTCACCAGTTTTTACATGCACTCATTGTGTGTGTGTGTGTGTGTGTGTGTGTGTGTCTCCAGGCAATCTGATCCCATAAACAGATTCTTGTAACCACCACCACCACCAGAATATAGGGGAATTCCTCCTGCAACCCCTTTACAGGTGCACCCTCATCCCAACTTTTAAAATGGATTGTGGTGTACAGCACCGTGAGTCACAACAGAGAAAAGGTGGAAGGCACCCATATGTCCACTGATGGACACACAAAATGTGGTCTATCCATACAACAGAATATCATTCGATCTTAAAAAGGAAGAAAATCCTGACACCTGCTACCACCTGGATGAGCCTTAAGGACATTCTAGCAAGTGAAATAAGCCAGTGACAAAAGGACAGATACTATATAACTCTGCCCATCTGCGGCACCTAGAGTAGCCAAGTTCATAGAGACAGAAATTAGAACAATGGTGGCCAGGAACTGGGGGGCTGGGGGGGATGAGGAGTTGGTGTTTAGTGGCAACAGAGTTTCGTTTTACATGATGAAAAGAGTTCAGGAGGTTGGTTGTACAACAACATGAACCATACACCTAAAAACGGTCACGATGGCAAATTTTATGTTATGTATTTTACCATGATTAAAAATAAAAATAAAGAAAACTAGAAATAAAACTGATTATGATTATGTGGCCTCCAGGCACTTCCAGGTGAACTTCGGTGTCATCCTGAGGAGGAGAAAGCATTGCACAGCAGTTAAGCACACCACCCCTGGAAACAGGACAACCCGGGCTCAAATCCCAACTTGGGATGTTTACTATCTATGCGGCTCCCTCCAGGCATTTACCTATTCCAACCCCATTCCTGCTCCTTCCCATCTGAAAATGTCAATAGCAATAGAACTTACTTCACAAGGTTTTGATGAAGATTAAATAAGGTATTGCCTTCGAAAGGTGCTTGGCCTGTGTTTCATGCTCAGTGAATCCAAGACATAGGACTAGAAGGCCACTACCCTCCTGATGGGTTTTCCAAGCCTCTCCTGCAAGACGGGAGCTGGGGGCTGGTTTGGAAAGGAGCTGAGATAACGAGGTAGATCACCAAGCAGAGCAGGCCCCCTGTTCCCAGGTCGCCGTCTGCCCACGGAAGGACCTGTGAACCCCAACTCACCCCAAGAGCGCTCCAACTCCTCACCCACCCACTTTGCAGTTTTTATCACATTTCTATTGATTTTCAGTCACAGAGTTTTGTGGGTTTTTAAAATTTCAGTCCTAAATCCCACTTGCCCTGCCTTGGTAGCTTAAAAAATGTGAGAGGTCACAGAAAATATAGGCCAATGAAAATAACATTGCAGCAAGAAATTAATTGCTAAGCTTGTTTAATATGACAGGGGACTCCCTAAAATCCTATTATATCGTTCCCTGCTTCCTTTCGTCGTGTGCACTGATTCTGTGCACAAAGGCCAGGGCAGGCTCCCCAGTGCATTGCTGCATTAATTTGACATTTCTGGCTCCAATTAACCTTACATTTTAGCTATTTTCTAAAGATTGTTCTTTTAATTTGCGATAAGGTTATTTTTTTTTTCTATTGGTGTTCACTGGCTTGTGCACAAAGGCCTGTTGTATAAAATCCAGCCCAGTTTCTGCATGCTTCAAGGTAACACACTGTTGTCTATACTGGTAAGCAGAGAGTTGGGTCAGAGACCGTCTCACACCATGTGTGTTAGCATGGGACAGGCCTCGATTCCAGAGCTAGATGGAGTGACCTATGCAGGTACAGTGGGCATTTAGTGCTAGTAGCCCATACTTCAAGGCAAGATCGAGAAAATCAGAATATAAAAAGAACACTGGATTCTGACTCAGTAGATCTGGATTCAAATCCCACCTGCATCTCTTACCAACTACGTTATCATGGGCAACTTGGCTGATGCTATGGAGCCTCAGTGTTCTCATCTACCAAATGGGGGCAAGGCCACCTCCCTCCTTGGAGTATTAAATAAGAGATCAATAGGAAAGAGCCCTTCTCAGAACAAACCTTCAGGGACCTGATCCCTACCTGCCTCTCCTAATGTCACACACAGTTCAAGAGCAACAGTCAACAAACACGGCCTGTGAGCCAAATCCAGCCCACCGCTTGATTTTTGGAAATAAAGTTTTATTGGAACACAGCCGTGTTCATTTATTTTTCTCATTATAATGGCAGAGTTGAGAAGTGGTGATGGAGACTTTATAGCCCTCAAAACCTAAAACATTTACTATCTGGCCCTTCATAGACAAAGTTTACCAACTTCTAGAGGAATGAAAGAAAGCAAGGAGGCCATGGGTCTTGGCACCCCTCCTTTACCACTGCCTGGCTTTGCCTAGTGGCTGGATCCTAGAGGCTTGAGAACTAGGGAAGATGCCTGTGAGGGTCCCCCACGTCCACCACACCACAGCCTCAAAGCAAAGCTTCAGCTGATACTGTGGATGATGCCTACCACTCAACTGGGGACCCTTGGATTTAGAATTCTTAGCTTCAATTCTTTATTTCCAGAGCTACCCTAACTTTTAAAAAAATCATCTTTAGAGTTGAAGCCCATTGTGGGATCAGATTTGATGTCTGCCAACACAGAATCGATTTCCCATAAGGTATTTTGAGCAAGAGAACATTCCCCCAACTTCCTTCTATAAACTGCCACCTTTTAGGTCCTCCCGTGGGAAAGGCACTGTGCTATGAATGACACTTGGAGGCGAACAACAATGAACCAGACAGCAGTCCTTTGCGCCTTGATACTTATACTCTAATAGGGAATATACACAAAAAACAAAATGTGTGACACAAAGTGGCACCCAGGCGGCAAATGAGTGTCTCACTCTTACTCAGTGTGTGGTCCAGGGACCAGCAGCAACAGGGTCACCCAGATCTGGTGAGAAACTGGGAGTCACAGGCAGGAGACTGATAAGCGTATGTGTCAACTGGGTAAACTGGGCATTAGAAGTACAAGAGATTTATAAAGGGAAAGGGGCTCCGGAGCAGGACGGGGGCCTTCAGTTCCCATGTGATGGCTGAGAGAGCAGACAGGCAGAAGGCAGGCAGCCTCACATCCAGATGCAGCCCTGAGAAAGCTGTGGCCAGCCCAGCAGCAGGTTGCAAATGAGCTGGAGTGGATAGTGACCATTTCAGTGAAATAACCAGCCCCGCTCTTTCTCATCCTGCCCTTACTTCCCTTAGTCCTAATTTTTCTTTTGTAAGCCTCAAAACCTATGTGTAAGATCACATATTTAAAAAAAAAAATTCAGATAAACTTACTTGTATTTCTTGAGTTTGAGTAATCTCTTCTCAAAAGATGACCCTTCTCGTTGAACATTGATATCATTTTTCTACAAGCCAGTATTTAATGAAACTGTTTTATGGCTGAAATGTCAAGGATCATTTTTAAGTGCTTCCCGGACCATCAGATATAGCCGCCCCCCACCCTGCCCGACCCCCAACACCATCTTCCTCTGTCAATGCTTTATGTTCTCCAGTAAGGTAAGAAAAACTTTTCCAGCTTTCGGTACACACAAAAAGGATTAAAAAGATATTTTTTTCACACTTCAGGCATCAGATGCTGGGTTTTAAAATACCCTGCATGGTGTGAACTTAGCTTTCAACATCAAATGCAGCTTTTTTCCAAGTCTGAAACCAAGCGGCTGAGAAATGAAGATGTTGAGCAGCAAAACACACACCGCAGAGCGAGCGTCGTGCCGTTAAATTGACATAAGTGTGGGCAAGTGTAGCCATTCACACCCAAATAGACATCTGGAGATCCATACGTGGATCCTGGATCCTCCACCCCCATCCCCAGCAGGCGTGTGGGGGGAGAGCGGACGTGCGTGTGCACGCACACACACGCACACACACGCGCACACACACACACACACACACACACCCCAGTTACTAGACATGCCAACTGAAATGTTGTGTGTCCTTTGCGTTAATGTCAATTCCGTATGTGCACCTGACATCTGTACTGGGGGAAAGATGGGGAGATGCCCAATGAAACAGAGTTGCTCTTCTTCCTCTTTTAAAAAGAAATAGCCCTTTACACCCTGGAAATCGCTGTGCTTGTGTATCATCCTGATTTGCTCTGTTTCAACAACTCAGATTATTGAAGAACAGAAAATACTATTGAGACTCTGTAGGATCGGGGCCTTGTTGGCCACCCGCAGGTGCACCCAGGGGTGACACTGCCAGTGATGTGTGTCCCTGGCCCCGGTGCTTGTCCCATGTTTCCAAGTCTAGCCTTTGTGATATGTGTCCTTGTGGCTGTTCTGTGTGCTGAATCTCAAAGGTAGGTGATCAGTGCAATAGGAGAAACCAAACTTCGGGTTGTAAGATCTGGCCCCAGTCCTACCTCTACCCCTGGCCCCCTCTGTTTATCAAGTGAGCCTCAATATGCTCATCTGGAAAATGGGTCCATGTCACTTCCTTGCATGGCTTAAGTAAGGATTCAAGGAGTGAAGGCAAATGGGTTTCATATACTATACAGGGGCCTACAAATCAAGGTCACCTTCCAGAGCACATGGCTATCACCAAGGAAAGGGGAGACCGGGGCCTGGGTCAGATCTGAGAAAGTACGAGGTCTGAGAAAGTATGAGAAGTCAAAAGCCTTTGCTACCCTCACCCTCCAAAGTGCGTCTTCCCGGGGAAAAGCAGCTTTAATTTTTTTTTTTTTTTTTTTTTGACAGAAAGAGACAGCGAGAGAGGGAACACAAGCAGGGGGAGTGGGAGAGGGAGAAGCAGGCTCCCCGCGGAGCAGGGAACTCGATGCGGGGCTCAATCCCAGGACCCTGGGACCATGACCTGAGCCAAAGGCAGACGCTTAACCGACTGAGCCACCCAGGTGCCCCCGCTTTAATATTTAACAAAGTATGACAAACCCTTTCAACATTAGCACTTCCTTCCAACCCGACCAAGCCCCTGCAAGGCTCTTTGGAGAAGTCAGACTCCTAGTTTTTATTGTTTTGAAGCCTGATCAAATTCATCCTTTCCAAGCATTTTGTAACAGTAACTATAATAACCACACTATTTGCTACAAAGCACTAGTAATAAATGTTTTATCTTCTTCAGCCCTCGTAGCAATCCCTATTTCACAGATGAGGAAAATCGAGGCACATGAGGTGAAATAAGTCACCTTAGGTCATAGAGCTAATAAGGGGTGACACTAAGATCCAAACTGACACTAAGATCCACCGAGCTCTCCTGCCTTACAAGCACTCCTTAAAGGAACATCCCCCTCCCACCCCTCCAAGATGATACTTTACAGATTTTAGATACATAGGAATATTTTGGGAGCTCCTGAAGCAAACACTGGGATGGCGAAGGTAGACACAAAGAAGAGGCCATGATTACATTGGTGTCTAGTTCCCAGAGGGACCACCCTGACTATCCCAGCTGAAGCCTGATGTCCCTGCTTCGTTAAAAGCTTCCCCCTTCATGCTTAGAAGTGGCCAGGCCAGGTCAATAAATCGTACGGTCACCCTAGGGTTAAATCTTTTGCAAAGATATATAGACATTAAATGAATAATAAAAGGAATTGCAAGAGAGTGCTGTTATGGAAAAATTAGCCACTGTTTCTCTGCAAAAATCCTGGGAAGACTTTATCTCATGCGTTACGATTTTTAGGTACCAAGTCCTTAAACCTAATCTGGATCACAAATTATAACATTTCTCTATAAATTAAATATCCCATACCTTAGAATGCAATACCACAAATCTAGGGGCCCTGGGGAATGAAGATCATTCCCAAACTCTGTTTTAAAACCTTGTCACTTCGTTTTAAAGTATGCGTTTGTGTGTGTGGTTCTGTTTTGCTTTGCTTTGTAAATCATATTCCTACTTCAGTTTACCTTTTTCTTTCTAATTTATTCCATGAGTGTGGCTAGTAAATAAAGGAGACAATTATTTAGATCTTATTCTAATTGCATAGTTTCTTTTAAGACTATGTGTACACTAAAACTGATGAATGTTTATGTTCAACTGAGTTAATAAAAAGTTCCATTTTATAAAAGTCTTTCTGGTTAGTTACCTCTAGACACCATAGCCAAGTAAATAAGGAAAGCTGAACATAAAAGTATAATTCCCCAGGGGCGCCTGGGTGGCTCAGTCGTTAAGCGTCTGCCTTCAGCTCAGGTCATGATCCCAGGGTCCTGGGATCAAGCCCCGCATCGGGCTCCCTGCTCGGCGGGGAGCCTGCTTCTCCCTCTCCCACTCCCCCTGCTTGTGTTCCCTCTCTCGCTGTGTCTCTCTCTGTCAAATAAATAAATATTTTTTTTAAAAAAAGTATAATTCCCCAAATCTTAGCTATTTAAATGTGGTATTTGGGTTAATAATAACTAAGGCATACTGGCTCCTCGGTGTGATGAAGATTTCTCTCTCTGTTGAAAGGCGTAATTTTGTGGGAAGAACCTTCTGCTGGTCCCCCACTGCAGGATCTCTGCATGGGGAATCAGAGTCCATCCTATCGCCTGAGGGGTACCAGAGGAGGAAATAAAGGATCTTCTCAGTACAAACCTCCCAACACAAACAGCTGGAGCCCCCAGAGGCCACAATTCTCTCCAGGAACCCATGGATTTCCTCCCTGAGACCTGGAAGCCAACCAATGCCCACCCATTCCCGGCAATTAGCACAGGATACAGGGAAACTCTCCAGGGCTCTGTAGGGTTCCTACGTCAGAATGTTCCCTTGGCTAACTGGGGGAAACTGCAGACAGACAAAAGTTTGGGGGAGAGAGTTCCAACTTAATCAACCTTAAATAAAGCAACTATTTTCCAGGAACAAAGATTTTTCTAAGCTGCCTTTTACATAATGCAATTACCCACATTTCCAATTCTTTTCTCAGAGCCCCAGAGCTGGAACGTTCGTTTCCTATAAAATTGGGACCTCTGACCCCCTTCGACGTTGAAGTGTATCCCAGGTTGGGGCTACTGATTATCTCCTTTTTATTTTAGCTAGTTTCACTCAAAGGACAAAACATAGGGTCCTTGAGCGTTTGACCCTCCTGAAAATATTTAACATCTGAATTAAACCGACAGGCTTTGCCAGAAGTGCTCTTCACATTTTATGTCTGAGGCTATTTTCCCCCAGCACTGAATCACTAAAACATAAGTAGACAAAGACAGCCCTGATAAATTGTGTTCCCTGAACTAAATGCCATCAAGCAAATTCTTGAATTTTCCCTTTTCCACAGCAAGTGTTATAAACTGTTCTATACCCTTCATGTTCCCGCTGGATTCAATTATTCTGGAAACAAACATTATTGTTCAAAATGAAGATCCAGGGGCTATTAGCATGATCCACCAGCTGTACTAGGGGTGAACCCAGAAGCAATGAGGCAGAGATGCGGATGGAGGCGAGAAAGGCTGCTTTGATGGAGGATGAGAAACAATAAAATTATACAGCCATCTTGTTTACTGCCCTTTAGGGATTAACACCAAAAGACCCATTCCATGACAGTGGACTACAAAGAGGAATAATGGGGCTTATTGGACATTTCCAGAAGGCATGTCTGGACTACCTTTTTCCCAATGAATCAGTCAACAATATTTATTACGCACCTCTGTCACATAAAGCATGCTACCGGGATATAGAAAAGAGAGAAAGCACAGTGCCTTTCTTAAGAAAGATAGACATTCTTCTCCCTGGTTAACTGAGTACCTACTTCATGCAAAGTAATCGACTAGACACGGCAACTAAGGGGAAAGAGACAATCTAGCCCAAGGCTGTGCATGCCCAGCTCCCATGCAGCCTGGGGCTTCGGTGACTGTGTCAGGGCTAGTGGTCTTGTGGCCCTGGCCACAGCTGGACTCAACAGAGCAAAACCCCAGATCCTGGGTATGAAATGAACCCTCCTGAAGTCTGGCGGAAACCAGTGGTAGTCTTTTTTGAGAAGCTGAGCCACAAGACAGAGCAGGTCGGTGCAGTGCCGATGAAGCCACACAGACTCGGGCTTATAGGAGGGGCCAGAATACAGGGGGAGATGGCAGCACAGATGACCAGGGCCATGTGCAGCTGATGTGGCCGGAGCTGTAGATGACCGTGTGGGCCCTGAGAAAGGGGACAGGAACTCGGGTGCTGACCTCAAGACTTCAGCTTGTACGGCTCTCTCAAAGTGAGGCTCCGAGCAGATACCTGGAAGGGGGGGCACAGTGGCCCGTGTCTGGCCCGTGCTTGAGGGATCTAACAGAGAGGGGCAGAGGGTCTCCCCTCTGCAGGTGAGTTGGGGACTCAGAGAGGAATCCACAGGTGGGAGCTTATCCTGGAAACATTTTTAAAGGGATGAGACCATGGGGCACGTGGGTGGCTTGGTCAGTTGAGTGGTCAACTCTTTGATTTCCACTCAGGTCATGATCTCAGAATCGTGAGATTGAGCCCCCCATCAGGTTCCACGCTCAGTGGGGAGTCTGCTTGGGATTCTCTCTCTCTCTCTTCCTCTCCCTCTCTCCCACCCCCTGCTCATGGTCTCTCTTTCTCTCTCAAATAAATAAATTCTTTAAAGAGATTAGACCACAAAGATGTGTGTGCATGTAGGTGGGTGGAGAAACCGAGCCTGAGGAGGGGGCAAGAGCGGTCAGCTGGAGTTGAGTACTACCCTCTTCCTGAGGGCCAGAACCTCTGAAGGACCCATAGACACATCTGCATGATAACGATGGAGAGGTGGCTTTGGAGGTTGGCTAGGCCCAGAGAAATAATTGCATCTCACAGTGGTACTAATCAAGTGCTACCAAATGAATTGTGTCCCTGCCCCCACCCCTGCCAAAATCCGTACGTTGAAGCCTTGACCCCCAATGTGATGGTATTTGGAGATGGGGCCTCTGAGAGATAATCTCTTAGATGAGGCCATGATGGTGGAGCCCCATGATGGGATTAGTGCCCTTTGAAGAAGAGACACCAAATGGCTTGCTTCCTTTCTCTCTTTCTGCCAAGTGAGGACACAGTAAGAAGGCAGCCAGCCATCTACAAGTCAGGAAAGAGGGCCCTCACCAGAAACCAACCATGCTGGCACCTTGAACTTGGACTTCCAGTCTCCAGAACTGTGAGGAAACAGATTTCTGATGTGTAAGCCCCCTAGTCTATGGTATTTTGTTATACAGCCCACACTAAGACATCCATAAAGTGGTCCTTACCTCCTCTTCCATTCTCCCTCCCCAGGCTCCAGCCTTGAGGGGTCAATAGCCAGAACTACACGGTGAGGGAAGGACAGCAAGTGAGGTGACTCCATACCCTCCCATAGGGTGGGCAGCTGGCCCTGGTCTAGAAGTTTTAACTTCTTCTGAATCAGATTCAGAGCGTTAAATCCTATGCAGGACTGGCATCTTCATTACTGGAAGGAGACTCCATTTGCTGTAGATGCTACAGGACCTTCCATTACTTTAGAGTGATGGGTAAGGTCATGGAGTCCAGGGGTGGCAGGAAAGTGGGGAGAAAATTGAGTTGCATTTTGATCACATCCCCAAGTCGTGGATGTTCAAGAAAAAACCAGAAGTGACTGAAAAAAGCCTCCACCGTGGAGGTAGCTTCAAGTGAGGCATGAGGAATGAACAAGGTCAAGTAAGTCAGGGCAGGGAAGGGAGAAGGTCAGGACAAGAAACTGGAAGGGTTATTGGTGGCCCGAATGTGAACTGGTCTAAGCAGAAAAGTGGCATGAAGTGAGCCATGTTTGGGGATGATACCAGAAGCAAGGCTAGTTAGCAGTTTTACAAATTCCTTAGCCAAGGAAATTACTAAGGCCTGTGGGACAGAAGCACAAACAGAAGAGAATGGGCACAGCTGAGGCCTTCAAAGGGAGACTCCGCAGGACCTGGTCACAGGCTGGCTATCGGTGGGAGGTGATGGAGAAGAACGGTCACAAAAGGATGGGATACCACTGATCTGGGGAGAGAAGAGCAGATTTGGGAGCGAGATTTGCATTAGTCAGGGTTCTCCAGAGACACAGAACCAATGCAAGACTTGTAAGTACAGAGAGAGATTTATTCTAAGAAATTGGCTCACACAATTATGGAGGCTGGGAAGTCCAAAGTTGCACTGTGGCTTGTAGGCTCAAGACCTAGAAGAGCCAATGATGCAGTTCCAGTTCAAAGAAAGTCAGCTGGAGAATCTTCTCTTGCTGGGAGAGGCCAGTCGATTTGTTCTATTCAGGACTTCAGCTAATTGGATGAGGCCCACCCACATTGTGGAAGCCACCAATCTGCTTTACCCAAAATCTACCAATTTAAATGTTCATCTCAACCCCAAACATCTTCCACGTTGATACATAAAATTAACCACCACAAAGAGCAGAGAAACACCCATCTTGCTCGTTGTCCAGGGGCACAGTAAGAACTGATTGCTCTCCTCAGTACAGAAATGTCAAAGTTCTCAGCCTCCAAGGGTAGGTACACATCTCCTTGAAGAACCATGTGAGGACTTCTACTGACACCAACAGAAGCAAGTCCCCAGCCCTGCTGATGTCCAACCCGCAGCCCAGAAGTTAGAGCCATTAAGTGGAGCCTTTAGAAACCTCCCAGCTATACCCATGAGCCAACCGTGGACTTCATTACCAATTTAAGAGAGAAGTTTCCAGAGTTCACCCCGTAGTCACTATGGTGAAGGAGGGAGAATATGAAAGGTTATATAGATTTGGGTAGAAGATAGGGATTTTCCTAAACAAGGAAAAATGTCTTACCTAGCAAATATGGAATCTATTTCATACTCTGAGTTCTCCAAGTTCCCTAAGCAGCCTGCAAAGTTCACTTACTGGGTGGGCTAAAGGCTACATGGTGTACAACATCACCTTGCATCTGCTGCATGTTTTATAATGGGCAAAATGTGTTCACGCACCTCTTCTAATTTAGACCTTAAGACAGCTCTGAAAGTTGGGTCGTTATTTCCCACTTAGAAGTTAGGAAAGGAGACCAGGTGGTTAATAAATGAGAGCAAGTGAGGACACAGCCCATGGCCTCTGACTCTGAGTCCAGTGCATCTCAGGCAACAGAGCCCCTTCTGGAATGGAAGCCAGGTGAGTGCCCAAACCATGGGGCACCAGGACCGATCCCAGCAAAGACTGTTGCCGATCATGGTGCATTAACCCCTAAAAGGAAGAAGGAGTGATGTAATAAACTGGGGGGAAAGGTGCTGGGAATAAAAATGGAGAACCTCTTCCTAGTAGGTCAGGAGGAAGCACACAAAAATGACTCAAGAAAATAACTCATTCTTCATGTCACTGCAGCCTCTGCACTCAGGGGACATATTTATAGAGGCAAGCAAACCAGAGTGCCTTCAGGGAGATGAGCTGCCCAAAGAGATGCTGGAAGGATATACTTACAGTAACAAGAACTACTATGGCAGGCGAGTTCTTGGAAGGCCCCTGAGCTTCCCTCCCCCTGGTATTCCTGGTATACCCCTACCTTCTCCCAAATATTCCATCATCAAACACTAATCTGCGTGCTGCCATGAAGGGGTTTTACAGATGCAATTAAGGTTCCAAAACAGTTGACCTTAACAAAGGGAGATTGTCCTGAGTGAGCCTGACCTAACCAGGTGAGCCCTTAGATGAGACTGGGCTTCTCTTGGCTAAAGAGCCTCAAAGCATCAAAAGGGATTTGATGTGGAGCACCTGGGTGGCTCAGTCATTTAAGTGTCCAACTCTTAATTTTGGCTCAGGTCATGATCTCAGCATCGTGAGGTCGAGCCCTGAGTTGGGCTTCATGCTCAGCAGGGAGTCTGCTTGAGATTCGTTCTCTCCCTCCGCCCCTCCCCCTGCTCTTGCGTGTGCTCTCACACACACTCTTGCACACTCTCTCTAAGATAAATAAATAAATCTTTTAAAAATGAAAAGGAATACAATGCAAGGGCAGATCTCTGTGGCTGGCTTTGAAGATGGGAGGGGACCATGTGGCAAGGCACGCAGGTGACCTCTAGGAGCTGACAGCAGCCCCCCACTGAAGGTCAGCTTAAAGAAACAGGGACCTCATCCCCACAGTGGTAAAGAAGTAAATTTGACCAGCCATGTGACTGAGTTGGGGAGCGGATTCTTGCCCAGATCTCCCATAAAGGAACATAGCCTGGCCAACACCCCGATTCAGCCTGTCAGACCCTGAGCAGAGAATCCAGCCATGCCATGCCAGGACCTTTGACCTACAGAACTATGAGCTGACACATGGGCAACTCATTAAGCCACTAAGTATGTGGTAATTTGTTACACAGCAATAAAAAATAACTAATATAATTGCTAATACTCAGAGCTTCCTCTTTGCCGGACAGTACAAGTTGGATTAATTCAACTAATTCTCGGGACCCGTGAGGTAGATACTGATTCCCATTTTACAGGTGAAAAAATCAGGGAACAGAGCACTTAGCCAGTTCTCACCCATTTCTTTTTTTTAAATAAATATTGTGTATATGTAAGACATACAACATGTTTTGATATACAAATACATACTACAGTGAAGCTAATTAACATATCCATCCCAAACTTACCGTATTGTTGCTACTGTTGTGACAGCACCTGAGATCTCTCAGCAAATGTCCAGGCTGCAATTCAGTATTATTAACTATAGTCACCATGGTGCACTTAGATCTCGAGAACGTATTCTTCCTACGTAACTGAAACTTTGTACACGTTGACCAACATCTCCCCATTTCCCTGACCCTTGGTAGCCACTGTCGTACTCTCTGCTTCCAGCAGTTTGACTTTTTCAGATTCTACATATAAATGAGATGATACAGTATTTTTCTTTCTGCGTCTGGCTTATTTCACTCGGCATAACATCCTCCAGGTTCATCCGTGTTGTTGAAATGGCAGGATCTGCTGTTTTAAGGCTAAATAATATTTTATATTCAATATTTCATATATATGTCATATAGACATCACATTTTCTCTATCCATTCATCCATCTGTGGACACTTAGGCTGTTTCCATATCTTGGCTATTGTGAATAATGTTGCAATGGTGCAGATATCTCTCCAAGATACCGATTTCAGGCACCTAGGTGGCTCAGTTGGTTGAGCCACAGACTCTTGATTTCAGTTCAGGTCATAATCTCAGGGTCTTAAGATCAAGCCCCGCATCGGGCTCCATGCTCCAGTGCAGAGTCTGCTTGTCCCTCTCCCTCCCCCTGCTTGTGCACGCTCTTTCTCTCTTTCTTTCTCAAATAAATAAATAAATAAAATCTGTAAAAAAGAAAAAAAAGATACTGATTTCATTCCCTTTAAATATATGCCCAGAAGTGGGATTGGTGGATCATACAGGGTTCTATTTTTAATTTTTTGAAGACCTTCCATATTGTTTTCCACAGTGGCTGCACCAATTCCCATCCCCATCAACAGTCCACAGCGTTCCTTTTGCTCCACATCCTCACCAGGAATTATTAGCTCTCGTCTTTTTGACAACAGCCATTCTGATAGGTGTGAGGTGATAATCTCATTGTGGTTTTGATTTGCATTTCCCTGATAATGAGTGAGATTGAGCACATTTTCATGTACCCATTAACCACTTGTGTCTTACCTACTTCTAACATTTAGTCAGCACTGAAATTCCAGGTGTCTGCTGGCCTCCCTCCCTCAGAGCCCTGGATCATTTTCACAATCCCTCATCTTTCTACTCAGAATTAGTCTGAGGGGTACCTGCCTCCTGCCCCTGCTGTTAGGGCTCCAGTCTTACCTTCTTCAAGGCTGACGGGGCAGCTCCTTGAATGAGGTGACTTTGGGGCCCCCAAAAATGGTGCTGAGTAGCAGACAGGTCGCCCAAATCAAGCAGAGGGTGAAAGGCCCTATGCTACTTTGGTAAGGCTGCCATAACAAAGTAGCACAGATGGGGGCAGCTTAAACAACAGAAATTTATGTCTCACGGTGCTGGAGGCTACAGGGCCAAGATCATGGTGTTGGCAAGGTAGGTTTCTTCTGAGGCCTCTCTCCTTGACTTGCAGACGGCCACCTTCTCCTCTCTGGGTCTTCACACGTCTTTCCCCTGCGTGTATCCATGTCCTAATCTCCTCTTCTTACAAGGACACCAATCGAACTGGATTATCTCCCACCCTCATGACCTCATGTGAACTTAATTATCTCTTAAAGACCCTATCTCCAAATCCAGTCACATTTTGAGGTACTGGGGTCAGGACTCCAACATATGAATTAGGGGGAGTGGGGCAGAAAGCTGGGGAAGAGACATAATTCAGTCTGTAACAGGCACCAAGGCCAAAGCCAAAGGTTTGAACAAACTTGTAAGAGCCCAAGTGAAAGGCTCTTCAGGGCTCTGTGTCAGCAGTCCATGGTCTGATGCCCAGCAAAGCTGCCGTTCCCCCTGATTCTATCTCCTCTGTCTGGAGGGAGGCCAAACCTCCCTCCACTTGCACCCAGGACCCTCGGCACTGGCACCCTTTCCTGCCCCCCCACTCGGAGATACAGGCTCTGCCCCATGGAGCACCAGGTACCACAGCATCATCAGCTCTTCTCATCAGAATTTCAAAGGCGAGCAATATTTAGCAGTTCAAGTGGGGCCAAGGGCTGACATTAAACAAATTTCAAGGGTTATTTGAAGTTAATTGAGTTTAATCATATAAGGATTTTATAATTAGTCATAGTGCTCTTGTTTCTATGTGCGTGGACCCAGGCTCTGAAGAAACGACTGTATCAGCCAGGGCAGCATTGGGGGAAGGCAGCAGGGCTAGGGAGAAGGGAGTGGTTTACGGATGAGCCCCCAGAAATGCTCTCGTGCCCTTGCTGGGTCCCAAACTGCACCAGCCTCGAGCCGGGATCCCAGCTGGGCCTCAGACATCCCACCAGACTTGCTGGTCGTTTCTGCGTGTCTGTCCTGCTGACTTGGGGTGGACGCCCCATCTGTGTTGAAATGGAGCCTTATCACCAGGAGGATAGCACAAGGAAAACTTCTAAGGTGACCAGACTCGTTTCCAGCTCCCCAAATGCTGCACCGGACCAGACCATGAACTCAGCAAGGCTTTTAGTCCAAAACGTTGAGTAAACCTAACTGACCAACAGCCGTGAGCTCCTGAACCGTAATCAGTGGTAGCTGGTGGCCAGGATTCAATCCCCACAGGTCTTTCAAGTGGGTGCAGTGTGGGTCCAGTGTCCCTCTCATCCAACCAGACTTGGGTTATAGGTTGGCTTCCAATACTACCACATTTGGTGCTCAGGACCTCACTGTGCCTTTGAATGAGGAGATTATTAAAGACTCATGGAGGCTCCATGGAATGCTTCGTGAAGCTGGGCCTCTCGGTGACAGCCTGACTCTCTCGTGTGGGTCAGGGGGAGGCTGAACAGAACACAACATGTCATCCTATGTGTGATTCCCCAAACAATCAGGTAATATTTTCTTTATGACCACAAAGGGAATGGAGAAGGAAACTCCCATTTACGCAGTGCTCGCTATTGGTCAGACCCCGTGCTATCTCATTTGTTTCTCTTGGCCACCTTCTGGGGTCCCAAACGAACAGAGGCTCAGAGAGGTAAAGTCACCTGCCTGAGGTCACACATTCAGGGCGAGGTGTATCTAACCACAGCACCTAGGGACCAAGCGTCTACCACAACACACCAGCTTGTAGAAAGAAGGCACGATGGGAAATCTGGGTGGGTTAGGGCAGAAGCCCCCACCACTGGGCAAACACCTGAGACACCAGGAACGGGCTCCAGCCCACTGTCCTTGCCAAGGGAAATCCTAGGTTCCAGCTTACACAGAATGTCAACGAGAGACACACTATGGCTTATCTTTGCCTCCCAAATGCCTCCCTCACGGAGATCACGTTAACCACACAAAGAGGATTCCAGGGAAATGATTCAAGGAGACCAAAGTATAGGTAATTGAGAATATAGACTCCGACCTCATGGTTTTATTTGATGACAGAAACACTTTTGAAAGACAGTGTGCAACCCATACGCCCATCAACAGATGAGTGGATGAGCAAAATGTGGTCTACTCAGACAACGGAATATTACTCAGACTCAAAAAGGAAGGAAATTCTTACACACGCTACACCATGGACGTTGGACTTTGAGGTCCTTATGCTAAGTGAAGCAAACACATCACAGAGGAACAAAACCCGCACGATTGCACTTCCCTGAGGTCCCTGGGGTAGTCAAGGTCACAGAGACAGAAAGTAGGGTGGTGGTGGCCGGGAGCTGCAGGAGAAGGCAATGGGGAGTTAGTGTTTAATGGGGGACAGAGATTCAATTTTGCAAGATGAGAAGAATTCTTGAGATGTGTAGTAGGGATGGACAACAACGTGAATGTACTTAATACCACTGACTGCACACTTAAAAACAGTTAAGATAGGAAATTTAATGGTGTGTGTGTTTTACCACAATAAAAAGAACTGGGGGAAAAAAGGTGCCATGAAGTCAGGGCCTGTGCTATTTCCCAGAGCTCCTGGGCGGCCACCCCAAGCCAGCCACCCCCAGTGGAACTTCCATTTCTAGAACAAGTAGGGTGAGGCTGCAGAGGCTGAAGCCAGAGCCCAGCCTACCTGAGCCTCTTCCTCACCCTACAGAAGTTTGTGCCTAATAAATGCGCGACTACTCGGGCTTCACCTGGGACAGCTTATTTTGTACAAGGTCAGGTTCAGGACAGATCCCCCAACCAGTGGTACCGCTGCACTTGGCTGCCCCCTGCTGGCACTGCCCCCCCCCCAGGCTCCTTAACCTTCCCCATTTCATAGGCAACCCCAAGTCTGATGAAATTGTGGCATGCTGTGATGCCACAGATCACATATGGATGACACGCGGTGGAGTAACACGCTCACACACACAGATGCCACATGGTTTGCAAGAGCCCACACCAATGGCATTGCAGGGAAGGGTATCTGGGTGCGTCCCCCAACTCCAGACTGCAATTTGCATGCTCAGCCCCTACTGACGAGGCCACCAGACAACAGCGACTGTCCTCCAGGATGTCAGCCTCCTGAAGGCGCAGCAGGAAAGGGAATGGCAACACAAGGACACAGGGAAGCCCCGGTGCTCCTGAGCACAGAGGAAGGCCCCCGCCTGGACTGTGCGATGGAGCAGAGAGGGGTTCCTCAAGGTAGCCACCGACTTGAGTCTTGAAGGACAAGGAGAGCAGGTCACCAAGGGAGAAGAGTGGCCCATTACAGGGCAACAGCCCACGTGGAGAAAGGCGGATGAGAAAGGCTAGCCCTGCTGCGCCCAGTCTCCCCTTCTCATTGCTCACTTGCTGATGGGTCTTGCTCACCAACGTACTAAAGTTTCCAGGGGCACCTGGGTGGCGCAGTCGTTAAGCGTCTGCCTTCATCTCAGGTCATGGTCCCAGGGTCCTGGGATCGAGCCCCGCGTCGGGCTCCCTGCTCAGTGGGAAGCCTGCTTCTCCCTCTCCCACTCCCCTGCTTGTGTTCCCTCTCTCGCTGTGTCTCTCTCTGTCAAATAAATAAATTAAATCTTTAAAAAATAAATAAATAAATAAAGTACTAATGTTTCTATTTGCTCGTCCGCAGAAAGGGAGCTAGTGTGTGGGGTTGTGAGGCTGCTTCTCCAGAGAAGGCCATCTGCCCACCCCCTCCCGCCCAGCCGCCCACCGAGGCTCCTCCTTCCTCAGCGGACAATGCGGGCATCACTGCCTCAACCTCCAGGCTCCTGTTGGTTTCCTCCTTCAGCCTCCTGGCTTCCAGCCACTTCCCTCCCTTTCTCTCTCTCTCTCACACACACACACACACACACTTTTGCACACTCTCACGCAAGCACGTACACTCACACTCAGGCATGTTCATACATCCGTATACTCACACACTCTCATACCTCTCCCACACACACTCACACACTCTCACATCTTGCACACTCATTCACACTCACACATGCTCTCACAACATCCACCTATACTCTTACAACTCACAACCGATCATACACATACCCACTCTCACACACACAACTCACACACATACACGCTCTCACAGAAGCATGTACATTCTCACACACTCACACATGGGCATATACACTCACATACAGACCCTCATACACTCAAACATCTCACACATACACACTCACACATCTTGCACTCACTCATACACAGTGCTCTCACAATACTCACATACACTCACAACTCACATGCTTTCACACACATACACACACTCACACATCTCACACACATATATACCCACATACACGTCTTACACACATACACACTCATGCACATCTCATACACCCACACATTCACACAGAGGCACACTCTTACACACTCATCACTCACATGCTATTGCACACATACACACACACCCTTGTACACACAACCATCCACACACTCTCTCACATACATACATACTCCCACACACAGTCACACTCTCACATACATACTCTCACACACTCACAAATACACACACTCACACACACAGTTAGTCTCTCAGTCAATTCCATTAATCTCTTCCTTCCCAACGGGATCCGGTCACCTTCAGCTTCCCTGCTGCTCCTGTCAGTGCTGAGCCCTTAATAGCAACAGTCTAAAACTCTGGCTACCTCCCCACAAAGTGTCTCCCAGAATACCTGTTGAAAATGCAGGCTCTTGAACCCCATGCTGGGAGATTCTACTTTGTGTAGGCCTAGAGCCAGCATCTGTGATCTTACCTGATGATTTTGAGGTGTGAGGATGAGCTCAACTGGTATCACTCCTCTCTTTCCCCCCGAGAGACTTTTCTCTCCCCGTGCTTCCAGGTTCGGAGTTCTCCTTGAAAGCTGAAGGTTTCACTGGAAGGTTGGTCTCTGACTGAGGTTCTACTATTCTTTAGGGAAAGTGCCATTTTAAAGCAACACTAAGTGCAATTTCCATCATTCATGGAATGACAAACCATGAAGGAGTGTCACCAGCATGGAACCGGTATTGTTGGTTACCTCTGACTATCTTAACAATTCACCAGGCCAGGTCTGTGGCTTCCAACACCCATGCTTCCTCCTTATGGGACACCACCCACTAACACCCTATATCAAGAGATCTGTTATTAACCACTTTGACTTCCCAGGCCTTTTTTTTTTTTTTAGACATTCTGAAATTCAAACCCCCTTCCCATACTCAGCAGCTCAAATTGTGGGGTTTTGTAACGTTAACCAGCATGATTTGGCCAAAATCCAGGAACACAACTTTACCCACAACATCTGCCAGTGCCGTGCCCGGTTTAGATGATTCCAACTCCAAGTAACACACCACCCAGATTTAAATTGGTTTTAAAATATGGACATTGATGACTTCCTATAACAGGGTGTCCAGGTGGGGCACTGATTTGTCAACTCAATGGCGTCTTCAAGGATTGTGCTCTGTTATTCCCAGTCAACTTCATCTTAACACTGGTCCTTTGAAGGTCCAAAGATGGCTACCACCAGCAGCCCTCCATCAAACAGGCGGGCTGCAAGGTAGATTGCTCTTATCCTGCACCAGTGAGCGCTCCTCCTCCATCAGTCCATCAGTAGGCTCTGGAACTTTTCTCACTGGGCTAACATAGATCTTGTGCTCACCCTGTGACTCAGCTCGGCAGCCAGAAGACTGCTACATGCTGATTTCCCAGCCACATTCCCTGCCTCCCACAGCTGTACTGGGAGAGGGGGCCTAACAAAATTGGGGTCCCTTTAGGAAGGGGAATTGAAAGCTAAGTAAATGGCCCCAAGAACCACTGCAGTTCCCAGGACCTTGGCTCTTCTCAACATAAACTCTGGACCAGACCCCCTTGGCCAATACATGACAAGAAGCCAGAATATGCTCTGTAAGGCACATCTCTCCAGAAAGAAAATCATCCACGTGGGGAGCTTCACAAGCCGGTCCTGGCAAAGCCAGACTCCTCCACCACAGAGCCCTTCGTTGCTCTTATGGATTTGCAGGAGTTTTTTAAGTGCTTTAAGTACCTGGTTAAACATTAATAAAAGGTCAAGGTTATGGTCCTAGGGACCTCCTAACAAAAATCACTCTTTGTCTCTCTCCCCAGGAACCCTCCTGTTGCAACATTTGTGTCTCTATCTCTCTGTTTGCCCCATGGCTGTTTAAGAGCTGAGAGACCATGTGATCAAACTGTCTTTGGCGCACGTAGAGGGAAACATTCCCAAAGCTTTGGCATATAGGAATGTTGCCCCAGATTTGGGGCATTTGAGGCTCTAGTTTAAAGAGTTTCGGCCTCCATACAAAGTACTTACAGACCACAAGAAACGGGTGGTCAGCGTGATGGAATCTCTGCATTCAAGGCCACCTTTCCTGTAGGTTAGTGTTATTGATTACCTACACCTCAGGCCCTGACAGGTAATCAATAGGCCCTCTGACCCAGATATGTGACTTGGCCTGTGGGGGCTTTAAAAACAAGAAGTGAACATGGCAACTCTGGTTCACGCTTTTCATACACGAGAATTACATTTTTTTTCCCCAGAGCTGCAAAGCTGTTTCTGCTCAAATTACCCCAGCCGTCTGAAGAGAACATACTCAGAAGGTTCTGTTCATTTTTCCTGCTGGATAGTTCCACAACCAACTGAAGCCATTAAGAACAAGTGACAGGCCAAACTTTGGGAAAATCTATTGATGACCCCAAAGAGGTAGGATTCTATACCATCATTCTTTAGGAGGCCCCACCTTAGCTTCTCAGTAAGGGCTGTGGGAAATGAGGATGCTGAGGGGGGGGTGGGAGAACAAAAAGAGGGCCGAGCGCCCACCAGGGAAAGAGGATAGAATATAGAAGCCGTTGACATTATGACCTTCAGAAATGGAAGGCTCATGGCTAGTGATAATGACATTGACCCTTAGAATACCAATGTAGTTGGATGGGGTGGGAAGTGAAGCTGCAAACAGTAAAAGACTCTCAAAGAGAAATAGAAGCCCAACACCTCCAAAATGATTTCTGGTGTCATCTCCTCCAGGAAGGCAACCCTAACACAACTTGACACCCTCTATAGACTGGGAGCTGCCTTCTCAGTGTGCCCATATTCCTTGGGTAACACTTTCTGTGGGTCTCTGTGTGTATGTATATATTGCTATCCCTTCATGGGTGTGAGTCCATTGAGGTTGAGGATAGGAATCAAACCAGTTCACATTGAAATCCCAGCCCCAAATAAAACCCAGCACCTAACAGACTCCCAACAAAGCCCACTGAATGAATGAGTGAATGAATGAATGAGTAATGTTATGAATGAATGATTTTATGAATGGGTGAATTAATTTAGGAGTGAGTGAATGAAAGTATAGCATCCAACCAAACACAGAATACAAGGTGTTAATATCCCCAGTGGGGATCATTCATTTCTTTCCCAGAAACTGGCGAAGAATTGGCTAGATGCAATAAAAAGAACATAGACTTTTACATCCAGGGCTGGGTCCAAATCTTGGCTCCACTAGCAAAGTGAATTTAGGTAAACTATTTAGCCTCACTGTCCCTCGGTGGTATCATCTAAGAAATGGGAACAATATAAGGCCCACCTTATTGAGCTGTACTGAGAATTAGAGATAGGGTATGCTCAGTGCCTGGTGCATGGTTGGTACTCAGTAAGTTGTAGTTACTATGGAGCAAGAGAGCAGAGTGGGCAAAGCTAGGGTATCTGTTACCATACAGGAAAGGTTAACCTCACAAAGAATGCCAAGGTCATTCTAAGGTATCAGATGGCTGAGCTGAGTGCCAAAAGTATTAAGACCATAACTTCTTTCTCCCCAGTCTTGAAAATGATAACAAATTCTAGCCATCCAATAGGCCATCAGAGAAAACTTCCTCCAGGAATGTGAATGGTTGAACCAGGGAAGGCAAAGGCACTGCCTCTGTGTAAATGAAGTTATGGCAAATATTAAGTTGCTAAGAATGCCAACACTGTGCATTGGTCAGGATATGCTAGGTTGTGCTGCAGTAACAAACAATACCAAAATCTCAGCGGGTTAAAAGTCATGTCATATGTCCCCTGCCAGTCTGCAAAGGGACTCAGCTTGGAGGTCCAGGCATACTGAACAATTACGATGAATGAGTGAGTTAATTTAGGAGTGAGTGAGTGAATGAAAGCACAGCTTCCAACCAAACACAGCATATCAAGGTGCTCATATCCCCAGGGATAATGACGGACAGGGGCATCTTTCATCTCTTTCCCCCAGTGCCAGGGAGAAAGGGAGTTCTAGAGGGTCTCATATTGACAATTAAATGCCCAGTCTGTGGGTGACATGGTCATGCACAATCACCGGAACCCACCCAACCACCAAGGGGCCAGGATGTAAATCCAGCATGTGCCTAGAGTGGAAGTAAAGGGACATAGTTGCTGAAGAGCACTAACAAGCACAATACGCCACAAGAGAAGGAACATCTAGTAAGCTCCATCTAAACCAGCCCCGGACAGCGGTGTCATGAGGATGACTGGAAGGCAAAGGCATCAACCCGCTCCCGGGATCCAGAAGCTCAGAGAAGGGGGTCATGGCAGAAGATGGCTTTACTTTGCCTTTAGCAAAGGGTGGGGGGACTCAGAATTCCCTCGCTGCTCTCTTTAAAAGTCAGCTGTGTTCATACTAACTGAGCACGCACATCCTATCACAATACTGCCTGTGTTGGGCGAGTACAAGACAGAAGGCCTCAAAGAATTCAGATTCTTGCACGGGAGTGAGAAAGGGCTTCTTTCCCTAATTTGGAAGTGAGTTTTAAAACGTGCAAAACAGCAGAAAGTCCTCTGGGCATATTACTCTGCCAGGTACGGCTGTGAGTTATTAGCAGCAGCAGTACCCCCGGCTCTGCCAAGGCTTACAGGGGACTCAGGAAAGGACCTCATTTTCCAGGTCAAGATCATTAGGGAGTTTAATTAGCACCTTGGCTTCAGAATCTTTATGTAAGCCCATCCTCTGAGGCCTATATAAAATCAACTGGGAGCCCCATTCCTTGCCAGATGGAAAGTTCAGTGCTCCCCAAGATATCTTTGGACTCTTGGGGCTTACATTCACAGGGCTCCTATGGTGTTGCTTCCTTTCTCCCCCGTCCTTCATCCCAACTGCCAAAGGGAACCAGGAGCAAGACGCAAAGGTGGGGAACTGCCTCATACGACTATACCAGCAAGGGTTCTGGTGCTACAAGAACAAAACGGGGACGTGAGAGCGGGCTGGCAGACAGGGCACAGGGGGTCTTGGGTATCACGGACAGAAGCTGGACTCTAGCCCGCCCCTGGTGGAGAGGCAGGGAAGGATTTTAAGCAAGGAGTGAACAGAGTCAGAGATGCCCTTTAGATGGATCAGGGGACAACTATATCTCTGGCTATCAGTGAGGAAGTCAACAGAAATGGAGAGAGTCCAGAGGGGAGGCTCCCATAGGAGTGCTGGTTGGAGGCCAGGTGTCTGACCTGGGGTCGGGAAGGGGAGGGAATGAGGTAGGGACCAGATTTTGAACAGGATGGAGAAAGCAAAGTCAGCGGGGCTTGGTGACTGAAAACAGGGATAAAGGAGAAACAGGGGTTCAAAGGGTGATGGGAATCAGTGGAGGCAGAGGATGGGGAAGCCAGGACGTGTCCAGAAAAGAGCAGGTCATCCAGCCGGGCTGGTAGGTGGAATGTTGCGGGGGCAACTTTGTGCTGACTCCTATAGGAAAAGGGTAGCCCCTGGAGGGTGCTAAGCAAAGATCTAGCAGGTCTGGCTAACTTTGCTGGCAGCCTGTCTGTCTCAGCTGGGATAAACCAACATGGAAGAGCTTTATAGACCAACTTCCTTAGAAAAATAGAGAGTAACATTTATATAAGGGCTATGGTGATTTTAAAATAGGTCCCCAAATCCTTCAGAACTGCTCCCTTCAAAGGTGGAAACTAAGTCCCCTCTCCTAAAGTTTGGGCTGGATTCTGACAAATAGAATTTGGGGGAAGAAAGGGTATCTGACTTTAAAACTAGGTCTTTTTTTTTTTTTTAAGATTTCATTTATTTATTTGGCAGAGAGAGAAAGCACAAGCAGGGGGAGCGGCAGGCAGAGGGAGAGGGAGAAGCAGGCTCCCCACTGAGCAGGGAGCCCGATGCAGGGCTCGATCCCAGGACGGTGGGATCATCACCTGAGCCGAAGGCAGATGCTTAACCAACTGAGCCACCCAGGCGCCCCAAGACTGGGTCTTAAAAGGCATTGCATCCTACCCATTGCTCTCTCTCGTGGACCCTCTGCTCTGGGAAAAGCCAGCTACCATGTCGTGAGGACACTCAAGCAGCACTACGGAGAAGCCCACATGGTGAGAAACTGAGGCCTCCCACCAGCATGGAAGCGCACCATCTTGGAAGTGCATCCTCTGGCCCCAGTCACCCCGTCAGATGACTGGGACTCCAGCATCTTGGCTGCTACCTCACCAGAGGCCCTGAGCCAGAAGCACTTGGTTAAGATGCTCCCAAACTCCTGACTCTCTAAAGTGTGTGAGATAACAAATATTTGTTGGTTTGAACCAGTATATTTGGGGGGCAGGATAATTTATTACACAGCAATAGATAGCTATACTGGGATGCTCAGGAAATTACTGGAAGCTGAGTAACAAAGTAGACAGCCCTTGTCAAAGTTTAGAAAAGACACATGAGGGGCTGAAGGAGGGTGATGGAAACAGAAAGGACTGGACCACACAGGACTGACAAAAGACAGAAACACTAGGGACCTCAGTAACTGGTCGACCACGAGAGGTGCAGGACAGATGGATCGCAAAGATTACTGCAAGGTTTAGAGCCCGAGAGACTGAGAAGGACCTAAAAGCCCTTTGGAAATTGAAACTGCGTGGATATGTCCTTGTCATCATAAACATCATGCCCACCATTGTTAGTTTTGGTGCTTAGAACACTTTTCCTTTTTTAAGATTTATGTATGTATTTATTTTAGAGTGGGGGATGGGTAGAGGGAGAGAATCTTCAAGCAGGCTCCCTGCTGAGTGAGGAGCCCCATGCAGGGCTCCATCTCACGACCCTGAGATCATGACCAGAGCCGAAACCAAGAGTCAGATGCTCAACCGACGGAGCCACCCAGGCACCCCAAGAACAGTTTTCCTTTTAAAGAATATATTCTCAAAGATGGCTTCTTAGAAAACTATTTCACTTAGAGGGGTTTCCAAACACACCAATTCAGTTACTGAGATGGCCAACGCATGTCCTGTTCCACAAAAGAATCTCAACGTTGATGTCATGTTTTCTGAAATGCTTGTAATTATCCTTGAGTTTCTGAGGAACTTGGAGCCGGCCTGGTCTCTTTCAACGGCCAAATAAGCAAGATAAAAATCCTTTCCAGCAGCATCTTGTAGCACTTTAAATGCATGCGTGTTGACCACGGAGCTAGCTCGCATGCATGCATGCACACAGGCTCACCGCCGCCCCATGAGAATCCCCAGTGGAGAGAAAATCGCAAGCACCACATTGATTGACCCATCAACACTCCAGAGCCAAGCGGGGAGAAAGGAACTCAGCTGGACCTGGGGCGGAGTGTTGACAGCGTCTT
Organism: Neomonachus schauinslandi; assembly: GCF_002201575.2. Classification (NCBI taxonomy): domain Eukaryota; kingdom Metazoa; phylum Chordata; class Mammalia; order Carnivora; family Phocidae; genus Neomonachus; species Neomonachus schauinslandi. The sequence continues at coordinate 126,755,143 of NC_058411.1, read as the reverse complement.
CTGCAAAGGATTCTTGAATCAGATGGTACTCTCCTGTTGGACATCACAGGCAGCAGATGTAGATACACCTCTGCCAAGCGTCAGATACAGCCAAGCATTTGGCAAAAGCTGAGTCTGGCCCCCTGGAGCCGGCACAGAGAAATCCATTTGCACACTTTTCGCCGCCACTCCTTTAAGGGGCCACAGACACGCTGCGGGAATTCAAGGTTTAATGGAAAGGTAGAAGAAGTGCACATTGCCCGCCTGCCACCAAATGAACTCACGCTTCTCCCCCGCAGTCATGTCAAAGTGAAGGGAAGGTCAAAGCAGAACAAAAGGGAAGGCCGTTGTATTCTTCACCTTATTCACAGATAACCTCCACCTACTTTCTTTGGGTGCCAATTCAGAGCATCCATCACGATCCTCCCATGATATTCAGACAGTTCCCCTCTTGACTGGAGATTCTGGGGGCCTGTGCTCAATTATCTGCTCAACAGGCAGGTACTACGACCTGAGTGCCCGATCCACTGCCTAGCCTCTAGAACACTGTGCGGGCACAGGATCGTGCGGAAAAAACCACCTACAGGGTCATTGCTATAGTCATAGCACGTCCCCTACGGTCTGGTTCTCCACCATCCCCTCCCTGGTGACAACTGGTTGGTGGGTCACCTCCGGTAGCCCATGCACTGTGATTCAACAGTCTTGCACATTTCACAGCACTCACCATAGCACATACCCTCCCCAGTGTCTATCACCCAGTCACCCCATCCCTCCCCCCCAACCCCCACTCCAGCAACCCTCCGTTTGTTTCCTGAGATTAAGACTTCCTCATACCAGTGAGATCATATGATACATGTCTTTCCCTGATTGACTTATTTCGCTCAGCATAACACCCTCCAGTTCCATCCACGTCGTTACAAATGGCAAAATCTCATTCCTTTTGATGGCTGCATAATATTCCATTGTATATATAGACCACATCTTCTTTATCCATTCATCTGTCGATGGACATCTTGGCTCTTTCCACAGTTTGGCTATTGTGGACACTGCTGCTATAAACATCGGGGTGCACATACCCTTTCGGATCCCTACTTTTGTATCTTTGGGGTAAATACCCAGTAGTGCAATTGCTGGATCATATCTGCCTGCTGAGTTTTACATAAATGCTGGTGGTAGCTCCATTCAAATGAAAAGTCCAGCCTTCCTGCAGCCACCTAGGAAGACTTCATCTGTGACAGTGAACCATGCAGTGTAGAATACCATAAACACAAGCCAAGACCTTGAAGGCCCGGAGCACAGCCTCGATGGGTGGATTCCCTGAAGTTCAACCTTCCTCCTTCCTGGGGACCAAAGATGTCTCTACTGACCACGTCCTTTACGTTCTGTATGCTAATGCTTTGACGTCTGAGGCCTGACTGACCCTGGAAGGACTGCCCCTTCCAGGGTTAGCCAATTCCTAAACAATTCCATGACACAGAGAACACTTTTCATATGCAAACCAGCCCATCCAGAGCCCACAACCCCCAGGGCCTCCTCTATCAGGCTGGCACACTCAGAGCAGCTATGCCCCTGCCCTGATCACCCAGGACCACAGGCACCAGACAACTAGGGACAGAGACCCTATGCCCCGGAGCCCTGAAACTATTCAACCCAGCCAATCTGAAGCTGCATAACCTGCCTCGCTCGTCCCTCCTCCCACGGAAGCCACAATGAACGTCCTTAACCCACATTTTCTTTTTTTTTTTTTAACCCACATTTCCCTTGCTCCCTCTGCCTCCTGACTGACCGGGGTGCGGCCCCCTGTGGCCCCAGGGGGAGTGCTGGGCCCCTGCCCCTGGCCCTAGAGAACGGTGAAGGTGATAACCTTCTTCAGGACAATCCTCATTTCTGCTTCTGATCAAAACAAACCCCGGGGGCCCTCGAACCAATGCAGTCATCAAAAATGCCAATGCCGTCAGCATTTCTAGATGCCTGTGCCCACTTGGGCCTGGGTCACGGCTGCACATCCAACACCTCCTCCAGCTTCGATGGGGGAGGAGTGAAGGGAAAAGACAGGATGGCGGGGGTGGGGGGACTCTTTGTTTTGGAAGCACCGACTGTGTGCAAATTAACCCCCATTAGAGACATTCTGCCTTCTCTCAGGGTTACACACTTTGAACTTGGGAGGGACCCCGAGGCACTTAAGGCCTCACGCTAATCAGATCTGGAACCAAGATTTGAACCTGAGCCTCAAACTTGGGCACCCCTTCCACCTCCCGAGGCTGCCCTCCCCCATGGATGCGTCAAAGCATCAAAAAAGATGTGTCCTTCTTCTTTGCCTGGACTGGCAAGGATCGTGCGGAAAAAACCACCTACAGGGTCATTGCTATAGTCATAGCACGTCCCCTACGGTCTGGTTCTCCACCATCCCCTCCCTGGTGACAACTGGTTGGTGGGTCACCTCCGGTAGCCCATGGCCAGCCATCCCCTTCCAATGTCCCCTCTTCTTGGGACAGCAGCATTTTAAAGCTCCAAGGGTGAGGACGCCTCCCAAGTGTTTTCTCCAAACCCCTGCCATGTGTACCCATAACACACATGGGAGTGTTTTAAAAACTATGCGGCAGCACTGCCAAGAAGGAAAAAGGTAGATTGTTCCCAGGCCGGAGCTGCTCCTGGGGGAGGGCGGAGCAGAGCAGCCTGGCCGTAAGTCCAGAGAACGGGATGTCTGCGAGGCGTGGGAGCCTCCGGCATCGCTCATGCCTGACGTCGCAACTTCCTGCCAAAAGCCAGGAGGCTCATTCAGCTCTTGCAACCACAGCAGAGAAGAAAGACATTTTTTTTTTCCCAGAGCCCACGTTGAAAAAGAGCCACCTTTTGACACGACAGCATATGCACAGATGCTGTGGAAGCAAAGAGAAACAGAACCAGCTCGAGCTAGGAGGAAGTACTCGGGGAAGGTTCTGGCTCTAAATCGGCCTCCAGATGTCACACCCGAGAAGGAACAACATCCCCTGCGCTGTGCCCCCCCAGCACAATCATACAGCGACACCGGACAAGTGCAAAACAAGGGATGCCCCACTTTAAAAAAAAAAATTAGAGATAGTATATGCTTTAAAAACGTCAAGGTCATAAAAGAAAGAACTGTTGGGGTAACACTGCAGATGAAAGGGGTCTAAAGAGACATGATGAATAAATGCAGTCTCTGCTCCTTAATTGGATCCTGTACTACTGGGGGCGGGGGGGGGAGGTAATAAAAGACATTATTAGATAAGTGACAGAACTAGAGTACAGATAGATTAAAGGAAAGTACTATACCAATGAAAATCGATATTGATAACTTCACTGTGATCCCACAAGCAATCATCTTCATTCTCAGGAAAATTCACATTGAGATATTCAGGTTTAAAAGGCCATGATACATGTAGAGACCTTGAACGGATCAGAAGAAAATATTATACACAGAGCAAATCTGAGTAAGGGGTGCAAGGATGCACCTGGTACCAGCCGCGGTTTTGCAGCTCCTGTCCATTTAAAATTAACTCCATGTAAAAACTTGGTTTTTAAATCTGATCTTGAGTGGCTACCAGCAGAGGTAGAGAATGCTCCACCATCAGAGCATTAGCCGGCGACAAACTGGGATCGGGCAGGGGCAGCACCAGCATGGGCCTAGGAGAGGAACCGTTCTGATCTTCTCCAGTATCCACTATGTTCCAGAAGCTTCCCTAGGTCCAGATATAGTAGGGATTCAAACTGACAATCTCACGGAGTTTACAGACCGGAGGAGGGGGAAACAGATGAGAAACTGGAAATCATACAAGTAAATTCCTCACCACAAACTGCCGAAAGCGCTAAGAGGGAAGTTTGAAAAGATGTCAGAACAAGTAAAATGGGAAAGTGAAATTACAGATGAGTTAGCCCCAGGGCAGGAAGCAAAGGAGGGGCCAGGCAGAGCAGTGAGGTGAAGGGGTGCCACTCCCTGAGATGGGACCACCTCAGGGGCACCGTTCACACCACTATTTCTTGCACGTGGACGTCTTGCTCCCTCCCTTAGGCTCCCTTGCCCTCACCTGGTCTTGCCCCCCGCACCTGTGGCCCGGCTTCTCTTCTTGAGAAGCCTAATTCTAAAACCAGAGCCTCACCCATGCCTCCTGGCGGCCTTAGCTGCTTGAGTGCTTTCTTTTCAGCCTCTCCGATGGACTCAAAGCTGTGCCCTGTGGGGGCTGACCTGGTTTTCTCCGGCAGCCCCAGGGCTTGGGGAGCTGATCTGGGGGGGAGAGGAGGTGAGGATGCCAGTGGAGTGATGCACCCCCAGAGCACCGGGGCCCTCTGCTTCTTCTAATGCCAGTGAGAAGAGACAAATCTCAAGACGTCCCAACAAGGGCAGCCCCCTCAGTCTGGACACGGCTTCCAGGGACTGCTTTTAGGGGCCGCCCTTCTTCAGGTGTGGCCTGACTCAGACCCTCTGTGCCTCTGTTTCCTCACCTGGTAATCTGGTACGGGACGGTCCCGCGGTCGTGGGGTGTGGCGAGGATCGCACGAGTTACTTCTTTTAGAACAGTGTCCAGCACGCAGAAAGCATCCCGCGAAGACCCTTGGTTCCAACCACAGCATCGTCTCTACTGCTGCTGTACCTTCCAAGGAGACTGCCAAGTGCAGGGGTGCTAGGAGCCGTGGCCCTCTGCTACCCAGAACTCCACGTGTGTCTCACGCCCCGCCAGGCCCTGAGACTGACGCTGCCTCCAACCTTCGGCTGGCCCTAAAGCCAGGACCAGCCTGGTGCCCCGCCAACGCCCACAGGCCCACGCATTCACGTGCCCTCGCCTGATAGCCTCAAACCCAGCAGAAAGCTATGCCTCTCTGGAGGCCTTCTGCAGGTCCCCTGCCAATCTGCGCGGGGTTTCCTTTTACTCCTGTCACCGCTAAAATGATGCACAGATACACAAAAGAACAAGAGGGATGCAATCAGATTAGAGGCTTTCCCGGGGAAGAAAACAGCCTGTCACCACTTTTATGAGCACTCCTCCGCCGAGGGATATTAGGGCCTGTGACCTGAACTATGCCACCCCAAGGGGCTAGGGCTGGGAGCCCGGGGGGGGGGGGGGAGGCATGCAGTGGATGAGAGGGAGACTTGTAAAGTCCTAAAGAGCTTTCCAGCTACAATCCCACAGTCAGCATTCCCCCTGGCCAAAGCCTCCTGGCTGCATATCATTTCCTGAACATCTTAGTGAAATAGGCCTCGGCTCACAATGGCACATTGTTATTTCACTTCGGGTACTCTGGTGGAACCGGGCAAGCTGGGAGGCGTGCCGGCGCGCAGCCCGCAGGAAAGTGCAACAGCGCCATCTAGTGGCCGTATCGGGCAGCTGCGGAGGTCCGCTCGCCGAGACCCGGCTTCCATTCCAGGGAAAACGTGGCCCGCCCCATCCGTGGTCCCAGAGCCGTGACGCGGCCTCCCGAGCTTCTGAGATAACAAGATCGGCTGCTGCTGCCACGTCGGTAAGAGACGTAAAAGCCAAAACGTGTACAGGGGGGTTGACCTATTCGACCTGGATGTTGATGAGGGACCCAAAAGGGAAGCGGCACAGGATTCCTGGGACTCCCGGGTGCATGGAACCCGGTGCGGGGCCTCTCGGGTCTCAGGGCCTCCTGCCAGGGCTAAAGCCAGCCAGCACCGAGTGCCTGTCTGCCTGGCCTGCGGGTTAGCAAAGCTGCTACGGAAAGGCCTCCTCCTCAAAGAGAGGAAGGCTGTGTTCTTTGGGGAAGAGACACCTCAAAGGGGCACAGGTTCTCAGACCTGAGTGCGCATCAGTGTCACCTGGAGGCTTTGTTAACACAAGGATTCCTGGGCCACAGCCAAGGCTCTGACTTGTAGGTCTGGGGTGGGGCCTGAGAATCTGCATTTTTATCACGTTCTTGGTTACATTGATGGTGCTCATCTAGGGCCCCACTCTGAGACCCGCTGCTTAAGCCTAATAGTTTTTTGTTTGGTTGGTGTTTTGTTTTGTTTTGTTTTTTAAGCCTCGTAGTTATTTAGGCTGGACTGCTTCTCCCTGAACATTTGGAAAGCACCCCTGGTCTGCACTTATCTTACCCCAGTTACACTGGCATCGTTCCAGGACCTCAGTCTGGCAACTCTCTTAGGAAAAGCCGGGGAGGGGCTTGGAGGACAAGGAGGAGGAGATAAGATGGAGCTGAACGCTGGGGCTCTTTCCCACTCCCACGCCATCACAGGTTGGAATCCACCAGGAGACAAGGTCAGACCCAGCGCCAGGCCTGCTGACCCCGCGAAGACCCTTGGTTCCAACCACAGCATCGAGCAGGACAACGAGGTCAGTATACCTACCATCCACACTCACGGAGGGACAGCTTTACATCATCTCTGCAAAGTTAATGTTCGTGTGCTTTCCACAACCTTCACAGAAAGACTCGTATTGAGGCCATTCCGTGATTGAGATGTATTAACACAAATGGGAAGCTTCTGCACTGCTACAACAAGCGTGATTCCTTGACAGGACCGTATTCTCAGCCTACAATTTTGAGCTTGCAGGCTTTGCCTGACACCCAGGCCAATAAGCTAGCACGTGTCCAGCCAATCAGAAGTGTGCAGTGCTCTTGGTAATAGCCTATCACATTCTGTCCAATCAGACCACAAGGGTATTTAGCCAATCAGAAGTGAGCACTGTCCTGAGTCCCAGCCCCATCATATACAAGCCAATCACAACACAAAAGTTTCCAACCAATCAGAAGTAGAGCACTGCTCCGCGCCCACCTTCACAGCCAGTCAGACCGCCGATAAATTCACCCAAGGTGAATTCACCAAGTGATTAATAGGTTGAACCCCACCCACCAAAATCTACAACATTGTTTATACCTGTTCTGTTAAGAACTGGGTCTCAGTTGATGTGGCTCTTAACTGCATCAAAGATCAATTGAAAAGGTGATTTGCCTGTAACTGGGAACTAAGTATTCGTTACAAATGTTTGCCCGTGACAAAACTGTATATAAGCTGGAGAAAAGCTAACACCCTCAGAGTTGACTTATCCATTAGCACAGCATGCACTCTGCCTAGGGCTCAAGGAAATATTTTATTTTAAAATAATAAAGAAAAAAAAAGAATAAACTCTGTCCTGGGTTAGATTCATCTTTATACTAACAGAATAGCGAAATATAATTTTTTTTTAATGGAGAAAGGGGCCCACAGAGGCAGAAGTGCAAACGCCCATGGAAGTCACACATCGAGCAAATGGGCAGAATTAGATTGTCCTAAAGGCCAGTAACAGCTCTAACCATCTGTAGTTGTGTGTAACCTCTTTGCCTTCCATTATTACAAAAGACAGAGTAAATTGGAGAAAAAAGAATATCAGTCTGGACTCTTGGTTTCAAGTTAAAAAAAAAAAAAAAAAAAAAAAAAACCTCAAACTGGCTTAGGCAAAAGAGAGAGACTGCTATTGCTTGAAAAATCTAGGGGAAGGTCTAGCTTCAGGTGCAGCTGGATCCAGGGACTCCATCAAAGCCACTAGGATTTGATGCATCCCCATCTCTCAGCTCCAGTTCCATTTTCTGGCCCTCCCCTGTAGCCACAAGATGACAAAAGTCTCTCCATGCTCACTTCCCACCAGCTTCTTTTCAGGCAGCTTAGACTCATCCTGTCTTGACCAACGCATGCTCTGCCTGGCCTCGGTTGGGGTCACCTGCCCCACTCAAACCTCAAGGCAGAACAGCCAACGGCACATGCCTTACAGGTGAGAAGTCCCTGCATACATCAGCATATGGGATCACCCAACAAACCCTGGGGCCCAGGATCTCATTATCCCCGTTTCACAGATGAGGAGACTGAGGCCCTGACAGGTTAAAAGGCTCATCCAAGATCACCTACCCGGAAAGTGGAAGAACCAGAACACAAAGCAAATCTCCAGACTCCGGGTGTGTTTGGCCACCTCACTACCATCTCCTTGCAGTCTAAGAATCGAGGAGAGAAAAGTATCACAGACCCAAGAGAGGTACGGGGGAAGAAAACAGCAAGATGCGAAAATCCCTAACAAACTTTTACCAGCGCCCTTGCTGATCAGTTCATTGCTGTAAGTTTAAGAGACATCCTTCCAGGTCAAGTCTTTTTGCTGTTTTCCAACCTCCGTCATACCCACATCACTCCTGCAGTGTTGCCAGGTGTACTATTACCGACTTATTTTTCATAAGTCAACTTACCTATTCTACTTACAAAAATGGGTTTTAAACATCCTATCACAACTGTAAATCAAAACAGTAACATCCTTCCACAAATGAAGACTCCTTTCAAAATCAACCCAGAATGATTCAAAGTGGTCATCTGCACACCACTCAACATCACCCCACATCCCAGGCGGGGTAGGGTCCACGGGCTCTCTTTGGGGAACCCAAGCTAGCTGGTCACACCAGAACACAAGCAATCACTGTGCTATTCTGCTAAGGTCCTCTCCAGTGTGCCCACCACATCCCACGCACTCTGGGGTCCAGGGGAGGGAAGTGAGAGCCCACTGGAACAGGAGGCATGGACGGCAGGCCCCAAATGTGGCCAAAGCACCGCTAGCTTAGGGCTCGGTCCTCTTCCCTCCATCCCAAGGCTGCTGGGTCTGCCGCAGCATCTGTGATAGCTAATTTTATGCGTCAACTTGACTGGCTCACAGGGTGCCCAGGAATTTGGCTAACTATTATTTTGGGGTGTGTTTGTGAGGGGGTTTCCAGATGAGATTAGCAATTGGATCAGTAGACTGAGTTAAGAAGATGGAGGATGGCCCTCCCCAATTATTAGGCATCATCCTAATCCACCAAGGGCCTGAATAGAACAAAAAAGTGGAGAAAGTGAGCTCTCATTCATTCTCTCTCTCTTCCTCCCTCCCTACCTCCCTGATTGCATGAGCTGAGATCTCAGTCTTCTCCCCTTAGACGGGAACTTACACCCTCATCACTCCTAGTTCTCAGCCCTTCAGACCCAGACTGGAATTTATACCAACTTTCCTGGGCCTCCGGCTTGAAAATGGCAGATCCTGGGACTTCTCAGCCTCCATAACTGCATGAGCCAATTCCTTATAATAAATCTCTTCTTAGAGATGGACAGGTTGGTAGGTAGGTAGGTAGATGGAGAGGTAAATACTTCATTAGTTCTCTTTCTCTGGAGAGCCCTGACTAATACAGCACCTTTAGTCTCCTACCCTCACTGAGGCAAGACGTTATTCAGGAGCCACAAGACACTCGGTGGTTTCCAGCATGCTCTTACCTGGCCATTTAGTCACCTCAGGTCCCCAACTTACTTCCTCCATGATTATTTCTGTGATGCTCTGGGTGGAGGAGACCAAGGCAGCCCCAGGGTGAGCCACGGCCATACCTGCATCTTTGCCTACAGTCACTCGGACAAGCTAAACAGATGTATGGTAGTGTAAGTTTCTGCAGAGTCAAGGAGAGCCTTTAGAGCACCCACAGGGAGCCCCTCACTCTATGGAGATGGAAGCCTGCCCAAGTCCCCCAACCGGGGGGGTGGGCAGATATGAGTTAGGTCACAATCCCCTGACTCTTAATACAATTTTCTCCCTTACTCGATCAAGAATATTCCCACTCCAAATTAAACTGGGTCAGCTAAGGTTCCTAGCTCCAAGGACAGAGGGTACAAACCCCTCAAAGAAACAATCTAGAAAATGGGGCCAGACTGATGAAAGAGAAGGGGAGAAGCAAGGCCAAATCACAGTTGTATGGTGACCTGTCTCTAGTTATGTGGTCCCCCCAGCGTTTCCTGAACCCCTCTCTCCCACGGGAGAATACTGAGGGGCCAGCAGAGCTGAGAGGGAGCATGGGGGCAGGGGCCTGGAAGGAGGAGCCACCAAGGCGCTTGGGATCTGCGTTCCTCCCCTGCGAGCTTTGCTCCTTGATCAGTCAATGCACCCTCCCCCGGGAAGCTGGGTTTGGGCCTCCTGGGACCCCCTGCAGTGGTACACAGAAGGAAGGGAATGTGCTGAGTAAAAAAAATATAATGCTAGCGAATGCCAAAAATGAGTCTGGCTGAGAGAGTCCTGCCCTGGGGGGCACCTTTAAAGAGACAGAATTGAAATCAGGATCTTGAAGAGCTATCTGCACCCCCTTGTTTACTGCAGCATTACTAATAACCACGACATGGAAACCAAGAGCCCGCCCACAGATGAACAGGGAAAGGACATATGGAATATGCATGCAATGGAATATTATTCAGCCTTATAAAGGGAAATCCTGGGGCGCCTGGGTGGCTCATTCGTTAAGCGTCTGCCTTCGGCTCAGGTCATGGTCCCAGGGTCCTGGGATCGAGCCCCGCATCGGGCTCCCTGCTCCACGGGAAGCCTGCTTCTCCCTCTCCCACTCCCCCTGCTTGTGTTCCCTCTCTCGCTGTGTCTCTCTCTGTCAAATAAATAGATAAAATCTTAAAAAAAAAAAAAAAGGGGAAATCCTATGATCTGCAGCAACACGGATGAAACTGGAGGACATTCTGCTGAGTGAAAGAAGCTGGACACAGAAGGATAAATACTGCAGGATTCCACGTATATGTGGCATCTAAAATAATCAAACTCCTAGAAGCAAAGAATTGAATGCTGGTTACCAGGGACTGGGGGAGGGGCCAGTGACATGACATGAGTAAGTTCTAGAGATCTAACGTACAGCAGAGCACCTCCAGTCAACCATACTGTATTATACGCTTAAAACCAGTGAAGAGGGTAGATCTCATGTAGGTGTTTTTACACCAATATAAGGGACACAGGAAACTTTTGGAGGTGACAGATCAGTCCATTACCCAGATATCGTGGTGATGGTTGCACAAGTGCGTGCATATGGACAAACGCATCAAATTGTACGCACTAAATACATGCAGCTTCTTATGTGTGTGTTATACCTCAATAAAGCTGTTTTTAAAAGAGAACTGGGGCGCTTGGGTGGCTCAGTCAGTTAAGCATGTCTTCGATTCAGGTCATGATCCTGGGGTCCTGGGATAGAGCCCCGCATCGCTCTTCTTCCTCTTCCCTCTTCCTCTCCCCCTCCCGTTTGGGCTCTCTCTGTTTCTCTCTTTCTCTCCCTCTCTCTAACAAATAAAATCTTTAAAACGAGAGGGAGGGGCGCCTGGGTGGCTCAGTTGGTTAGGCGACTGCCTTCGGCTCAGGTCATGATCCTGGAGTCCCGGGATCGAGTCCCGCGAGCGGGGAGCCTGCTTCTCCCTCTGACCCTCCCCCCTCTCATGTACTCTCTCTCTCTCTCTCTCATTCTCGCTCTCTCACATAAATAAATAAATCTTTAAAAATAAAAAAATAAAAATAAATAAAACGAGAGGGAGAACCAAAGGGAACGATCTCTCCATTTCCCTACATCCCAATGCTGATGGGGAGGATGGGGGCCACACAAACAGGTGGAAGAAAACCAAGAAGGCACGGTTCCCTTGACCAGCAGCACGCCTGCTTCCCTTTCGAGACCGCATCACCAAAGCACTCAGCCCATGCGGGATCTGGGGAGGAGGCGAGGGCTCCCACTTTACCCAGCAGCAAAGGGAGGCAGGGTGCACTGCGGTGTGTGGGAAGCCCCACGTCTTTATTTTTGCATTGGCAAGTCCATAGGGTTAATGAAGAAATGGGGAAACTTGAAACCTGTCTACACTCCTGGACTCACAATGAAAGCTAAACATTTCTTCCTTTCAAAAACACATCAACGAAACAGATTCACAGAAGCAGGTATGTGCAGTCTGCACTCCTGTTTCTTTAACTTATAAAGCTCGGTGTTCCCAACTACAACTAAAGACGCCCCCCTGGCCAGGCTGGGCCTCTTTGGTTTCTGCAGGAAAGCCGGTGGGTGTCCACTGCCCTGGGACACCCCACTTGGGTCTGTGGTCCTGGGCTGAGCAGGCTTTGGTTTGTGCAAGGCTGCCATCGTGTGGCCGCCGCGGGTATTCTCACAAAACTGCCCAGAGGGAGAGGTGCACGCTCTCTGCAAGTCTAGATTAGGATCACCCATTACTGCCACCAGCCAGAATGGGGGCTGGAGACATAGATTAAGAGGAAAATCAAGTTCTAATGTTGCCATACAGGGCTGAGTCTTCTCCAGAGCACTTCCCGGGCCCTACTATGGACTTCAACTCTAGGCACACAGTGATTTCTGCAGTAAACGAGGAAGAACTTTCTCACCAGTCAGGACATTACGGAGGACCAAGATGTGAAGCAACCTCAAGCACCCACCTGGTCTCTGCTGGGTTATCCTGCAAGCCCCACCCCAGCCTTGGAGGTGCAAACAGTCCCGGGGGTTCCTTGAATACTCCTTGTGCAGGAACTGGACCAGCACAAAACAAGCACTCAATCCATAGCACTTTGGGTTTTTTTAACATTTTTATTTATTTATTTGACAGAGAGAGGGAGAGAAAGTACAAGCAGAGGGAGTAGTAGAGGGAGAAGCAGACTCCCCGTTGAGCAGGGAGACCAACTTGGGGCTCAATCCCAGGACCCTGAGATCATGACCCAAGCTGAAGGCAGACACCTAACCGACTGAGCCACCCAAGCGCCCCTCAATAGCACTTTGAAGTCTTCATCCTGGTCTCCTCAAGGCCTGAGCTCTCGGCTTGCTCCAAAGCCAGAACTGAACAAGGCTGAAGCTGACTGAGCCGGCAGCCACCCAGGATTTGAGAGCTAACGGCATCTGTCAGTCTGGGGCAAGGTTTCTCAATCTTGGCGTGACATCTCAGGCCGGGTAATTCTTGAAGTTACGAGGGCTGCCTTGGTGTTTTAGGATGCTGAGCAGCACCCTTGGCTTCTGTTCGCTCGATCCAGTTCACTCCTCACCTGACTGACAGCTGAAAATGTCTCCAGACATGGTCAAATGTCGCTGGGGGTTCTCATCAGCACCAGTCAAGATCCACTGTCTGGGGGTATACTTATTTCCTACTGCCTCTACTAACAAATTACTACACATGGACTGGCCTAAAACAACATGGATTTATTACACAGTTCTGGAAGTCAGAAGTCCTAAGGGGTCTTCCTGAGCTAAAACCAAGGCATCCACAGGGCTGTGTTACTTCTCGAGGCTCCAGGGGAGAATCTGCTTCCTTGCTTTGTCCAGGTTCCAGAAGTTACCTGTACTCCTTGGCGCATGGCCCTTTCCTCCAATTTCAAAACGTGCCAATGGTTGGTGGAGTCTTTCTCATAGCACATCCCCCTAAGGATGTCTTTTGTAGTCAACCTCCCTCTGCCTCCCTCATTTAAGGGCCCAGGTGATACATTGGGCCCATCCAGATAATGCAAGAGAATCTCCCCATTTTGAGATCCCTGGAAAGTCCTGTTTACCATGTAAGGGAATACATCACAGATTCTGGGGAGTCTAACATGGACATCTTGGGGGGGTCATTATTCACCCTACCACAAGGGAGTACAAACGTGACTGGCCCCAGCTGTGAATGAGTCCCACAGCCAGTGAATGGTGGGGACACACACTTGCTGGGAAGGACAACAGCGTCTGGGTCCTAAACCCCTGGTGTACCCCCAAACAAATCTCTTCTGTAAACTGATTTGGGCCCTTGAGCTGCCCCTTCATTTCACTGATGAGGACCCTGGGTTTCCTGGAAGAGAAGTGGCCATTCCAGGTCCCACTGGAGTGAGGGGCCAGGCTGGAGCCAGGCCCCATGCTCTTTTCAGTCCTGGGACACAAATCCTGGTTACCACCCACTCCCAAAGGCAAACATTTCTAACTGTGGGATTTCAAGCTGTGCACCAGGCCTGTGAGAGAGAAACGGTGGCCCCCTGCTGCTGACAGCCCACATCCCACAGGAGGCTCAAAGACTGTGGGGCTGGGCCAAGGAGCCTGCTCCGCCTGAGGGATGTGATGTGGACCAGTGTGGGGACCCTAACTCTGCCAGGCATTCATAGTATGCACTCAGGGTTTGGCTCTGTGCCCCATATGAAGACACAGGACATCACTGAAGGGTGTGGAAAAGAAATGACCAGGTAATTGGCTTTGGAGTCTGAAAAGCCAGACTCATTTGGGCAGGGATGGGAGGGGATGAAAGAAACGCTCAGATTTGGGGGCTCCAGAATGGAAAGGAGGTATGCCCCATCCCAGCCTGGAGTTCCCAGAGAAGGAAAGGTTCCCAAAGAACAGCCTGAGCCCCAGGCTATGGGAGCTACATGGGGGTGCCAGGGCCCACTCCACATCAAAGCCACAATGTCCCCAGTGGAAAGCAAATGATTTCCCATGTGGCCAGGAGCAGCAAGACCTGTGTTGTGAGGAAACCTGCAGGCTTCAGCATCACCACCCAGCGGGGACCAGGCGAAGCATCAGCAGATGCTAGTGGGGCTGCAGGGCCAGAGTCCAGGTGTTGGAGGCCACCAGTGCAGCCCTTGATGGCCACCTGGTTGGGTCCCTGAGACCAGAGACTCTTGACAACTGTACACATGAGTTGGTACCAGTGTGGGCAGGACAGATCCAGGCCAAGAGGCAATGCCCCCTCCTCGCCAAGGCCCCTGTCCCGGGCAGCCCCAGCAATGAATGCCCACTTAGGGCGGCCGGAAAAGGCCCGAGTTCCACCTACAGTGTTACACTTAAGTATGTTCCTTATAGGATTTCCTTGTGTAGCTTATGTGGATTTAATTTATACAAATCTTTTTTTAAAGATTTTATTTATTTGAGAGAGAGAGTGCACAAGGAGGGGGAGCGGGAGAGGGAGAAGCAGACTCCCCACTGAGCAGGGAGCCCAATGCAGGGCTCCATCCCAGGATCCTGAGATCATGACCTGAGCCGAAGCACACTCTTAACCAACTGAGCCACCCAGGTGTCCTAATTTATGCAAATTTTCTAAAGTTATTTTACAAATATAATACACACATTTGGCCATATATATATGTGTGTGTGTGTGTATATGTATGTATATATATGAATATATATACACACACACACACATATATATATATACACACACACATATATATATATATATACACACACACATTCGATGACATGCTTTTGCCTGCTCTGTTGGTAACCCGAGAATCCAGCAAACATTCCCCAAATCAAGCAAGTGTAGAACCAAGAAGGAATAATACCAACCAAGCCCATTCACTGAGCCAGGAAGACCACAAAAATGCACCCAAGGCCACGCCCTCCAATCCCATGAAATTCGAAGAGTCCGAGCACCCTAGGACCAAAGGAGCCATCTGCTCGGTATGCACCTCATACAGCCTCCGTGAGCTGTCCACCAGCGAGTAGGTGCCACGAGTCGGGGGCAATGAAGGCCATGAGAGTTCGCAAGCTCTGCAGCTCATCTGCACACTGCCAAGGGTCACTGTTGGAGAGGTAACCTTCTAGAAAGCGTGAAGAACACATTCAGGGAAGCCTTTCAGTTGCCGGGCCATTTGTAGGAATTTTCCTACAGGACAGTCTTTCTGAGAAGGTCTCATTTGATGCTGCAAATGACAGAAAGCCCAGTTCCCTGGATGTTTGGTTGGGTGCTGGGCTTGCAGACCCTCCGTGAGTGTTGCTGTGGTTTCCAGCTCTTTTCTCTTGCTTGGCCATGGTGACATGTTGTGCCCTGTGTAAAATGGTGGAGGTAGAAGGGGGATGAGGAAGGTGGCCAAGGAATTTCATGGCTTCTCAACATGGAAACCCAGACACCTAACTTCAAAACTTCCAGATGCTGACCATCTCTCCCTAGAAAGAGAACTAAATCAAAATCAAAACTTTTAGAATGCTTCTTGCAGAAAATAGGTATTTTAGAAATTGTCTCATAATCTGTTGGGTCCCTAAGGTTTCTGCAAGTAGTCAACCAGTTGGATTTCTTTCTTCCTCATGCCGAAGGGCATGTTCTCAAAGACTTCCTGGAACAAAATATCTGATGCTAAGATAGCCTAAAACCCTACTCCCCAAAAGAAAATGTTTGAGGCCCCAGTACATAACAGTGAATGTCCATCACCACTGCCCGACCCCGAACCCATGAGGCAAGCTTCTGCAAGACCACAGATTCCCAACATCCTCTGCCCACCTCGCATCTGGTTTTTCCCACTTAGCATAATGTGTTTAAGGTTTATCCATGGTGTAGAATGTACCAGTACTTCATTCCTTTTTATAGCTAAATAATATTCCATTGTATGGATATACTACATTTTGTTTATCCATTTACCAACGGATGGGCTTTGTGTCTGAGTTCAGTTTTGGCTATTATCAATAATGCTGCTTTAAACATCTGTGTACACGTTTTTTGGCCACAGTTCTTCAGTTCTCTTGGTTATGTACCCAGAAGGAAATTTCTGGATCATATGGTAAGCTTGGGGTGGAACAACACGCAAGGCAATGCACCTCTCGCAGGACATGAGCCTGGGATCCAGAGATGGGTTTCTTCTAAGTAATGACTCCTTTGTGGATTTTTCTTTTTTTTTTTTTAAAGATTTTATTTATCTATTTGACAGAGAGAGAAAAAGCAAGAGCAGGAACACAAGCAGGGGGAGTGGGAGAGGAAGAAGCAGGCTTCCCGCAGAGCAGGGAGCCCGATGTGGGACTCAATCCCAGGATCCTGGGATCATGACCCAAGCCTAAGGCAGACGCTTAACGACTGAGCCACCCAGGCACCCTGGATTTTTCTATAATCATTGTATAATCAAAAAACTTTCTCTGCAGTAACTCCATTTAGATGGACTGCATTTATAAGACACAATCATTACTGCAACACCAAAGGCACAAGCAACCAAAGAAAAGTAGATAAACTGCATCATCAAAATTCAAAATGCTGCACCTCAAATGACACCATCAAGAAAGCGAAGAGACAACCCACAGTATAGGAGAAATTCTCTGCAAACAACACATGTGATGAGAGACTTGGTTCTAAAATATATAAAGAACTGCTACAACTCAATAATAAAGACAACCCAATGAAGAAATGGGTAAAGGATCTGAGTAGACATTTCTCCAAAGAAGACATAAAAGGAGCCAGCAAGTACAGGAAAAGGTGCTCCACGTCATCAGTCATCAGGGAAATGCACATGAAAACCACAATGGGATGCCAGCTCTCAAGCACTAGGATGGAGGCTATCAGCAAAAAGATGACTAGCATCAAGCGCTGGCTGGGATGGGGAGAAAATGGAACCCTCACACATTGCTGGAGGGAACGTAAAATGGTGCAATCACTTCAAAAAATAATTGGGCAGCTCCTCAAAAAGTTAAAACATAGAGTTACCTTATGACCCAGAAACTCCACTGTTGGGTATATACCCAAGAGAACTGAATATGTCCACATCAAGACTTGTGCATGAATGTTCATAGCAGCATTATTGGTAATAGCCAAGAAATCAATCTAAAAGTCCATTAATTGGGGGCGCCTAGGTGGCTCAGTCAGTTAAGCATCCGACTCTTGATTTCAGCTCAGGTCATGATCTCAGGGTGGTGAGGTCAAGCCCCATGTCAGGCTCTGCACTTAGAGGGGAATCTGCTTGGGATTCTCTCTCTCCCTCTCCCTCTGCCTCTCCCCAAGCTCACTCACACAAACTCTCTCTAAAATAAAAAAGTCTTTGTAAAAAATAAAAGTCCATTAATTGGTAAACAGATACGTAAGCAAAATGCAGTATATCCATACAATGGAATATTATTCAGCTATAAAAAGAAACAAAGAGGGAAGGAAAAATAAAATAAGATGAAATCAGAGAGGGAGACAAACCATAAGAGACTCTTAACTACAGGAAACAAACTGAGGGCTGCTGGAGGGGAGGTAGATGGGAGGCTGGGACAACTGGGTGATGGGCATTAAGGAGGGCACGTGATGGAATGAGCACCGGGAGTTACATGCAACTGATGAATCACTAACCTGCACCTCTGAAACTAGTAATACACTATGTTATTTAATTGAATTTAAATTTTAAAAAAGGAACAAAGTGCTGATACAAGCTACAATGTGAATGAACCTTAAAAACACCATGCCAGAGGCACCTGGGTGGCTCAGTCGGCTAAGCGTCCAACTCTTGGTTTCAGCTCATGTCATGATCTCACGGTCCTGAGATCAGAGTCTGCTTGTCCCTCTCCCTCTGCTTCTCCTCCACTTTCTCTCTCTCTCATAAATTAAAAATTTTTTTTTTAAAAATCCTTAAAAAAAAAATTATGCCAAGGCAAAGAAGCCAGATGGAAATGACCACACATAGTATAATTCTACTTGTACATGTCTAGAACAGACAATCTATAGAAAGAGAAAGATTTGTGGTTGCCTTGGGCTAAGGGTGGGTGGAAAGGGAGAGACTGCTAACAGGTACAGGGTTTCTTTTTGGGGTACTGATTGTGGTGTTGATTGCACAACTCTGTCAATATACTAAAAACCATGGAATTGTATACTTCAAATGAAATTAACTTTATGGTTTGTAAATTACTGATTTAACAAAAACAACAAAACACATATGCACACACACACATGCTTTATGGACATTCCCCATACAAGCTTCACAGAAGGGAACACTGCACAGGGCCCCAGACCCAACTGGTCTGTGTCACTGGCTGGAGAGGGGGTTGCTTGGAGCTCCAGTGTGTTTCCTTCTAACTCTGCAGCGTTTGTCTTTACATCTTTAAATGAACAACACCAACACATCAGTTCTTCTCCCTTGGGAGGATGCTTTTATTGAACAGTAACTTCATCAAACCCGAGACATTTTTGTCAGTTCATTTCCATGTAAACACAAAGCACCAGCCATTCACCTGAACAGTGCCAAGTTCACAGAACCCTCCGAGTCACACATTAAAGGCCATGTCTGCCATTACATGTGGAGCACCCGCTGGTTGCAGAGTCCACTTTTATGGTCTGTGCCTCATTCACAAGGGGCCCACATGCACTGGGGGACCTCACGAGGTCTCCGTACAGAGGTCTAAACTCTACTTCTTTCCACTGGACTCTTCCCTCTTTCTAATGGGTGAAAGACAACAACTCCAGGGGAACACTCTAGAAGAGATCATTCCAGAGAGAAGAGTTTGAGTCCAGTAAACACATTTCACTTACCTATATATCCCCAGTGCCCAGCATAGAGCTCAGTCCTGAGCAAGCATGCTGAGTATTTGTTGTACATCAGGACGGATGGATGGAGAGATGGATGGATGGAGAGATAAACAAATGGGCAGATGTGACCACATGGATGGACTGACAGGTAGGTAGGCAGATAGATGGACAACTGGATCGATGGATGGAGACATGTCAGAAGGACAGATGGACAGACAGGTGGGTAGATGGATAAATGAATGGAAGGACGAACAGATGATCAGATGGGTGGACGGACAGATGTGGACAGATGGACAGTTGAGTCCATCAAATAAATGGATGGGCAGATGAATGGACAAATGTGGACTGATGGATGGAAAGACAAGTGGGTAGATGGATGGACAGATGGACTGACAGCTGGGTGGATGGGTGGGTGGACAGACAGATGGATGAGTAAATAAGTAACAGAGGTCCCATCAGATGTGCCCTCTGACCACTCAGGGAAATAGCAGTATCTTGCCAGCATATGGTGCTGGTGGTCTCCTCCCTATCCCAAAGCTCCAGGATGGGCTTTACTACACCCCTAAAGAGCTGAAACTGTTCTTCCATCCATCTCCAGGGTCTACCCACAGAGGAACAGAAGGAAGGTGTCACCCCTCACCCCTGAGGTGATCTGTTATCATTCATTCCCCACAGTTACTGAGGACCAGCTCTACACAGCTACTGAGGACACAAGGGGCAACTGAGCAGGCCCAGGGCTGACCCTGCTGGTGGCTCACGGGAGTCACAGCCGAGTGCCCAGTGCTTTGAGGCCATGTGGGAAGGGGAGGAACAGGTGGTCAGGAAGGGACATCAAAGCTGAGACTAGATGTGTGAGCAGGAGTCAGCCTGATGCGTGAGTGTGTGTGTGTGTGTGCGCACGTGCGCTCACAGGTGGGGGGGGAGAGAGACAGAGGAGGACAGAGAGAGAAAGAGAGACAGAAGGACAGAGGGAGGGAGGGAGGGAAAGGCACATGCCCAGGGCAGAGAGCAAGAGCACAGGTGTGTCTGAGGACAGGAAAAGGACAGGAAAGCCCAGGCAGCCAGGATACAGAAGGCAAGGCCGACTCTGCTCAAGGCAGAGTCATCAGGGCCCCAGGTGCTCCAAAGACAGTGATAAAGCCTCAGAGGGGTGTGCCCAGTGGTAAGATCAGATGTGCATTCACCCACAAGTAGGGGCTGGGACGGGGCTGCCTGCCCCAAGACAACCCAGCCAGCCCCCGCTGGTTGGAAGGTTAAGAACCCAACTGACCATCAGTGAGGCCTGGCCAGCTGCAGAGAAAGGCCTACGGCAGTTTCCAGGGAGCAGGCTCTGGGGCCTCAGGAAGCAGCCTGCACCGCGCCTTACCCTGTGGAAGGCCTGCCTCCTCTGTCCTCACCGGGGTCTTACAGGCAGGGTCCTCAGCTCAGCTCCGAATCCGCAAGCACATGCCCCGAGCAGGGGGTGACAGTGGCTGAGGAGGGAAGGAGCATCACAATCGCCTTGACCAGTACAAGCCTTTCCCCTCACGGCGCCGTAGGCTGGAGGGCCAGCAGCACAAAGCCCCTCTGGTGGCTTCCCCTCTGAATGAAGTGACGGCTAAGATCCTGATGCCCGCCTAGAGCCCACTCGGCCAGACGCGGGCGAGGTGCCAACGAACTGTGTGCCTCAGGCAGTCCAGGCCACCGCCCTCGTCACGGAAGCTTCTCTGGAAAAGAACCGTGTCTCCCCTAGAAACCCCTCTGGTGCCTGTGGTCTCCCAGTGACATCTGGCTGGTGGGGGCAAACCTGAGACAGAGTTCTGCAGCGCAGACCAGAATGGGTGTGGCCCTTCTCGGAGTTTCCTTGCACTCAAGAAAGAGGCATATTCCAGTGGTTCCAGTACAGTCTTTACGAATTCATCCCGAGTAACAGAAACCATATTAGGTTTAACAAACACGCTTCTGGGATCTGAGCTCGGGAAAACAGCGGCCTGCGTAGCTCTCTGTGCTTGAGGGATGAAGCACTTTCTTAGGCTTTCTATCACCTGAACCCACAAAACCAGCCTGAGGTGGGTGGGGTCTGTGCCGTCCCTTTCTCCTCAAAGGACAGCACAGCAAGGGCAGAGGCCAGCTCCCAGGCACACGAGCAGGGAGTGACAGAAGCAGCTCTCACACCCCTGTCCCATGGGGCCCAGGCAGGCCTCTCGACGAGATTCGGGTTTGCCTCTGAGAGTCAGGAGCTGGGCCGCAGGTGCTTCTGCTGGGACCCCCAGGCCAGCCCCGCATCCACCGCAGTCTTCTTGGCCTCCTTCCCCTCCGGCCTGGCCCCGCAGGCTCGTCCAAGCCGCCCCGCTGCTGCTTCTTTCACTCCGCAGTCCTGACCACTCTTTGTCTCCTCCCATTCTCCACGGGTCCTCTCCTGAATCAGAAAAGATCAACAGGGGCGCCTGGGTGGCTCAGTCGTTAAGCGTCTGCCTTTGGCTCAGGTCATGATCCCAGGGTCCTGGAATCGAGCCCCGCTCAGGTCATTACCCCAGGGTCCTGGGATCAAGCCCCGCATCGGGCTCCTTGCTCAGCAGGAAGCCTGCTTCTCCTTCTCCCACTCCCCCTGCTTGTGTTCCCTCTCTCACCGTGTCTCTCTCGGTCAAGAAAAGAAAGAAAAGAAAAAAAAAGAAAAAAAAGGAAGGGAAGGGAAGGGAGGAAGGAAGGAAGGAAGAAAGAAAGAAAAGATCAACAAAGCTTTCCAGTGCCTGCCGTAAGGGGCCTGCCGGTGTCCTGGCCAAGCCGGGCCCTTGCACACGCTGGGTGCTCAGATTCAGGCTGGATGAGCCAGGCTCCAACACCCCGGCCAGCCACGAGGACCCCGTGTTTTGTTCATAAGATGTTCTGAGGACAAATTTACTGGTGGGAACGTATTTCCTGACAGGAACTGAAGAGCCCAGCCCATGGAGATCAGAGAAAGAGCAAAGCAAGGAAGCACTACTTTAAAAGGTGGCGCTCTTACGCCTGAGTATGTGGACCTCCCCAGACACCTGCCCCTGGGCGTGACATCACACTGAACCTCCCGCTTCCTCTAACGGCCTTCAAGGCTTAAGAGCAAAGTCGGGGATCAGCAAAGAGGCGAAACACAATACTCTCAGTTCAGTGGCCTCGGAGGCCGTCAATGAGCCCCTTTTTCCACTGTAAACCAAGGAAAAGGAAAGCCCTCCCCTGCCAGCCTTTCTAAAACAATCCAGCACTTTCTGGGATATCTTATGCCTTCGATGTTGAGTCTTCTATCCCCGTACCATCTCCTTTCCAAAATAAGCCGTACTGCTCACAAGTTGCAATTCTAAGTTCTAGAGTTTAAAATCATTAACAACTTTTTAGGACTTCAGAGCAAAGACCCTTCCGTAGCAGAAAATGAATGTTATCAGAATTACCTTGCATGGGTGACGGTCTGTCTTGGCTTCAGGAAAACACTTAATGGAATCACATCGCTTCAAAGTCTTATAAAACACTGAACAACAGATAATGGGCTACGAAGAAATACTTAGCAGCCATCCTTGTCCCCAGTTCTCTTCTCCCATCACCCTGGGTTCTACAATAACCTAATGCCATATTCCATTTTCTAGCATCGGGGCTCGAGGGGCGGAGGAGGAAAGAAAGAAATTTGTCCGCACATTTGCTCTGCTTGAAAGATGCCGGTCCATGGCAGAATGTGAAATTCAGATTTTTCAGTATTTCCTTAACAGTGCAAGGTTACGGCTGATTCCCACATGCTCTGTCTAGTTCTGGCTTCATTAGAGCTTGTCAAGCTTAGAGAAAAGGACCAAGAGTAAACAGGTCCTCAGAAAGGTCTAATTACGAAGGCCTCTCCTCATACCGCAGGACGGAGACTCCGAGTATGACTCAACGACCCACTGCCATGGAGAAGCCCAAAGCCAAGGTGATTAGGAAGATGCCTTGCAGGTTTAGAGCTCCCCTAAACAAGCACAACATAATTGCTAAGAAAACAAGACCCAATCCTAGAATGACATATTCACCACCGTACCTTCTTGCCTTCTTCAGACTGTCTGGGTCCATCATCTGGAGACGTCCGCCCTTGACTGCTCACATCCTCCTTGGCCTTTCCTGGGTGAGCTGCCCTCCCCAAGCAAGAGAGCGGGATAAACAAATGGGGGTGGCTCCGGGGGAATGGACAATCAAAAGACTAATACACTGGGGACCTCTCCAAAAGCACTGATGACCATGACCCAATTCCATCCTCCCGACTTACGCTATGACACCTGCCATGGTACTCTCCAGAGGACAGGGAAACCTGTCAGGTTTGGGGAGACGGGAGGTGATGGCTCTAGCCAAACATTTCTGAGCTGGGCTATGATCTTTTCTTCCAATTATTCAGACATTAAATGGAGTCAGTTTCCAGTGCTATTTATTCCTAGGCCCTTCTCTTTGCTCACTAGAATTTTTACTCATAAGAGAGCCCATAATCACACTTTCTAATTTAGCCCCCCCCACCCCCTTTTACCAAATCAGTCCCAACTTGGAAAGGGATGACTTTCTTATCCCACTGTGTGGGATTCCTACACCCCATAATCTCTATGTGGAGGTATGTGTGTGTTGAGAGGGCATTCAGATCCTTTAGGAAAAAAATATTCAGTTTCCCATTTGAGCTGAAAATGCAAATGAAACACATTTTTCAGGGCACCTGGGTGGCTCAGTCAGTTAAGAATCCAACTCTTGATCTCAGCTCAGGACTTGATCTCAGGGTCATGAGTTCAAGCCCCTCACTGGGCTCCACGCTGGGCGTGGGACCTACTTTATTTATTTTTTTTGAAAGATTTTATTTGACAGAGACACAACGAGAGAAGGAACACAAGCAAGGGCAGTTAGAGAGGGAGAAGCAGGTTTCCCGCTGAGCAGGGAGCCTGATGCAGGGCTCGATCCCAGGACCCTGGGATCACGACCTGAGCCGAAGGCAGACGCTTAACGACTGAGCTACCCAGGCGCCCCAAGGAACCTATTTTAAAAAAAAGGGGGGGGGGCACCTGGGTGGCTCAGTTGGTTGGGCGACTGCCTTCGGCTCAGGTCATGATCCTGGAGGCCCGGGATCGAGTCCCACATCGGGCTCCCTGCTCGGCGGGGAGTCTGCTTCTCCCTCTGACCCTCCCCCCTCCCATGCTCTCTGTCTCATTCTCTCTCTCAAATGAATAAATAAAAATCTTTAAAAAAATAAAAAAATTTAAAAAAGAAACACTTTTCAAAAAAGAACATATTATTTAGTTGTTACCTATATAGATAAATTATAAAGTTTATTTACAAACTTTATGAATTAGCCAACTTTGGTTTGGCAAAACTGAATCATAAGTATTTAAAAATACCAGCATACTTCAGTGCTTTCTTGGAGTTTCTATATCATGCAGTAATGGTTGCCCACGTACTTCTCTTTGCAAAAATGTAAGCTCATAAATGAGTTCAGAGACTCAGTCAGCCTTATTCACCACTGTATCCTTATCACTTCTGCCAGTGGTCTGGCATTGGTAGATCCTCCATCACAGAAATTTATTGAATGAATGAGAAAATACATGAACGAATGAATAAATGAATGAATGAATGAGAGAATGAAGTAAACAATCCATTATTTTCCACCCTGATGTGTGAAACTGTGTTTTTATGTGGTATGGACTAAAACATGCTAGAAACTACCAAATGTTTACTTGTATTTTATTCCTAACCAATAAAGGTCCAATAATCTTTAAAAATGAATGCTCTAGTTTGGAAGATTCAGGATAAGAATCTGAGAAAGCAACCACACAGGTAGGTCAAAGTAAGTTACCATCCACGAGTTACCGTACAGGACACAATAGACGAAAATGGCCACTAGAGGGAACCACACAACCTTTAAAGAGCAGCATTAGGAAAAACCCATCCAGTAGAGTGGTTCTGCTCTCAGCACTTTCCACCACAGCTCACCACCATAAAATTGCTATTACTACTGCACTATATAATGTCCAACTCACCAAAACAAGCTGAGACAAAGTTAGAGTTGCAGTTTACTAGGATTCAGACTTTTAGAAAAATGACCCCGCCTCCCCAGCTCAAATATTTCACATCTTTTCATGTACACTCTAGCATTAAAAATTAAATGTAAATAGAAGAAAATTATTTTCCCTATGGACGATGATTGAAACTATTAAAAATTCACCTGGAAAGAAGACAAAACTATAACCTAAAGAATGAAAAAATTAATTTTTAAAGCTGTGTGCAATTACTTCCTGTCTCCAGCCATATTTTTGTAAAGGAACTTTTCAACTGTTGGAGCATTCAATTTCACCTCCTCCAGTAAAGAAACAAGGCATGTGCAAGCTGAGAAGTCACACCAGATAATATTATGATCCTACTGGTCAAGTTTCAAAGGCTTCATATGTAACTGAGTGTAGGAAGAAAAAAATTTCCCACAAACTCCTTCTCTCAAAAGTTCTGAAAACCCTGTAAATATTTTCAGGGCCATTAAAAGCCACAGATGTTATCAATAGGCAAGATCCATGCAAACTTTAAAAGACCTAGTCCATAAAGGCCGCAGCTTCAAAAACAGATTTTGAAACATTTGAAAGGAGCACAAGCTAATTTCCCTTTGGAACAATGTAAAATGTCCATGCCTTACTTAGAACGTAAAAAGCAATTGGCTCCACTGGGCTTCTTGCTTACAGTTCTATTTCTACAGCACATGAAATTGTAGGAAACCTCCAAAATAACAGTCAGAAATAAAGGAACAAAAGATAGAACTTGAAAAACAGAACAATTCAAGAAAGCAACTCTAAGAATAACTGATTAAAAACTAAAATTAAATGGCTGTGTGAGATTTCCAAGGCAAGAGAAGATTCCAGAACCTGCACTGTTTGGTGACCTGTGGGAAAACCTAATGGGCTAACACTTGAAGATTTCCAAGAAGGCAGACAGACTAGAAACTGAGAAACTGCAGAGCATCTGGGCTAATCTGTGATTGCATTTGCAGCCCCCACTCACCAACCCGGAAAAAACCTGAAATGTCAGTGCTGACAAAATTGTTACAAGATGAAGCTGGCTGGCTGAAAACCTTCCTGAGTGAATTAAAATCCTGACTGCTGGCCCCGGGGGAGACAGAAGCTGTGGGTGAAAACTGGGAACTAGCCATGATTTACACAGGGAGTGAAAAGATCATAATTTAGATTTTTTTTTAATTACATAGTTTTAGTAATCTAATTATATCATAATTATAGTGATGACCCTTCTTCCTTCAAAGGACTCCAAGCATGCTTCTGGAACATTCTCTGTGAAAGTTCCCTCATTTGCTGCTTTAAAGAGAGAGTTGGCAAATCTCACAGAGTGAGTTAAAGTGACAGGTCTGGCATCTGACTTCCAGCTCAGTTTCCTGTGACCAGACCACACCAACTCTCAGCTCTTGAAATAACCCCCAGCGGAATTCTCTTCGGAGGAAAGCAATCTCCCCAATTATGAGAAAACGTCCTCCCCTTCTTTACCCCCCTCTGGCCTGTGCAATTTCCACATTATTTCCACATTCGGATTCACAAACTTTTTTTTTTTTCATTCCCAGCCAAGGAACTGCAACATCCAAGACACAAAGGCCTCGTCCACGTGGGAGCTGCAGGCTCATTTGTAAAGCTCCTCGATAAACCTAAACCCGCACGGCTGTTCACCTTAGTGCATGGGGATCCGGGCCAGCTCCCCCTTCATTTCTAACTGTGGATGCCACAGGGCAAGTCATTTAACCACTTCATTAGGATCGTAGTCACAGCCCTGCCATGGCCTCCTTCTCAGGTGCCTGGTCACCCCATTAATATCTGTAAAGATCCATTAAGTCTTCTAGCTGAAAGGCACCATAAAAGCAAAACCTATCACTGTTATCATCAATAAACTCCAAGGCGCTCTTCCCTGTCACCACCTAAGGTAAATCAGTTACCCACTGCCCCCTAATGAGCTACCTGCAGCCTGGGATGTTGCATTTGATGCTGACCAGAGCTTTCTTTCCCAGTAGGGAAGAAAAGCCAGGGCTTTCACTTTGGCCAGTGAACTTAAAACTCTTAGAACCTCCTGCACCTCCCACCCATACACCACACCTGCAGCCTCACGGGCTCTGCACGGATCCGGCCCTGCCTCCAGGGACCCTCACCTTGAGCACTGAGCTAAGAACCACCAGCAGTGTGCAATCCATGTTCAACGTGGGAGAGGTGGAAGACACACTGTTAAAAAGTAACTTGGAGAACCAGACACCAGTATGTCTGGTCTTCCCAGCCGCTGCCTCCCTTTGGGACCCTCCACCTGTTCTCATTGCTCGAAAACCCCCTCCATCAACACCCCGCCAGCAAACTCACCAAGGAACTCTAACACCCCAAACTGAGGACAGTGTCTGTCTGTAACTGGGGCTGCCCAAATAAACAACATCTCCACCCAGCAGCATACTATGCTGCCAGTAAAAAGGACAGGAAGGACAAGGTACTCCTTTGCAGAATGCTATCTATGCAACGCTACCATTTACGAATGCGTGTCATCTCCCACAAGGGTGGCGGGAGGGGGCATGGAAGTCTGGCTCTTCAGAGTAAACCCTTGTGTGGCTTTCCAATTGTTAACCAGGTGCACACATTCATCTAGGTTTCAGAGATCCTTCTAATTATAAATGAGGAGCCCCTCCGTCCCTGGGAGCTTCTGATTTAGCTAAACTGGGGGAGATCCAGCGCAAGGTTTAGAAGGTGTGGTTCGTTCAGGAAAGGACGGTGGGCCAAGGACAAGAAGCCCCCCACTCTGGTCTCCCTCCCCCCTCGGTTCTTGCAACATTAAACAGAACACCTGTACCGGCCTGACTCCATCAGCACGCATTAACCCGGGCTTCAAAGGGCACGGCGCTCACTACGACTCACAGTCTGGAAGTCTTGACTGCTGCAGTTGAACCTTCAGCCAGATGCTGCCTCGCTGGCCCCAGGCTCCTGGGGGCTCCACCTCCCACAGGCGACCCCGCTCCTCCGGATGGGCCAACAGGAACTTCCTGCAGACTGAGGATGCGCACTGTGAGCCAGGAAGGCCCGCCCCCTTCTGCCTCTCAAGGCACTTCCGGTTCCTGGTGAGGCCCCACCCACTCCTCCCTGGCTCACCGCTCTGATCCTGTTCCGCACAAACAACCGTTTCACCTTCTCACCTGCCACTTGGTGCTCCCGCTTTCACCCACCCTCATCTTCGCTTGGGGCCGCCATAACAGAACGCCACACACTGGGGGGCTTCAACAACAGACTCGCTGTCTCACAGTCGGGGAAGGGAGTCCCACATCCGGATGTAGGCAGAGGCTCTCTGAGGGCCGCCTTGTTGCTGTACCTTCATGGGGTCTTCCCTCTATACCTCTGTGTCCCGGCCCCTCTTATAAATAAGAACCTCTTCTTACCAGTCTACTGGATCAGAGCCCCACTCATATGACCTCACTTAATCACCTCTTTAATGGCCCCACCTCCACACACAGTCACGTGGGGGACTGAAGCTTCAACATAAGACTGGAGGGGACCCAATTAAGGCCATAACATTACCCCACACTGTCCTCTCCTCAGGCACTGTCCTTCCTCCCCCTGAGCCTCCCCAGCTCTCCTCTCCCACAGAACCTTCCAGCACATCCTCTGCAGATGCCTTGATTCCAGAGTCATCTCAAGGCTTATAGACTTCTATGTCCACGTTCACAGGGTGAGCATTTTTCACACGGCAGTGCCCCAAATCCAGCCAAATGGGAAGCTGCTCCTGGTCCTGCAGGTGCCCATGGGGACACCATCAGGCCCTCTCCTAATATTTCCCGGCCCAGGGCAACAGCACAGATGGAAACCTCCAGAGCATGACACTAAGTATTCAGAAAGTGTAAGCCAAGCTAGCAGAGTGCTAGATAGAATGTTCTCCTCTCCTGTCTTGACAAATATAACTTCATAACAACAGGGAAAGCCAGTTTCAAATTTAGAATTTCTTGGACTCCTTGGAGTTTTGCACCAGAATGTGGCAATACCAAGAGAGCCGGCCCCCAGCAGGCTGCCCACCTGCTCCTCCTCCCACCCCAGCCCCACACACATACACCACGAGGGGCCTGTGCATACAAATGTGGACACCATGCCCACACTCCATCCACGTCCCACCAGTGGCTGTCGCTGGGGTCTAAAGACATGCAAACTGGTGGCATGGTCCACCCTTAGATGCACAGATCCAGGGATGGAGTCTACTCCAGCCCTCAGCACTACTGGCAGGAATCCTGGGTCCTAGTACCTTGAGCTGGCTTAGAAGGAGTGGCCTGGACCCAGGAGGAATATCCTTTTGGGCCCACAGACTCCTGACGCCATGGAGAGAGTCACAGCTGCAAGGGGGCTCTAAAGAATGGGGCTGTGGACAGGAGTCCCTGTTGTCCATTCAAAGGTACTCAATAAAAGCCAGTCAGTGAAGGGTGCGGTCAGTGCACCTGGACCCAGGCTCGAGCCTCCAGAAGCTTCTTTCTCCATACTCTACCTATTCACCTACATGCCCAGGTACAGCCAGGGGTGATGTAAAAGCCTGAGGCCCCAGCATCCTCGGCTAGGTAGCTGAAACCCCTAAGACAAGTAGCATGCTTCAGAATCAGCACCTTCATATCTTCTTTCTCTGCAGGGCAGAGACAGAGGAGGGAGAATAGGGATCCACAGAACACTGCAAGGGTCTCAGCAGAGCTGGCCCTGGGGCAGCCCCCCACCCTTGGAGGCTGCTATTTCCCTGGGAAACCTGAGGTGGCTGCCCTGGGAGGCCAATGCACTCAAACAAAGGTCTCAGAGCCGAAGCAAAAATAAGGGGGTGGGGGGCACCCGGGTGGCTCCGTCAGGTAAGCATCTGCCTTCAGCTCGGGTCATGATCCCAGGGTCCTGGGATGGAGCCCCACATCTGGCTCCCTGCTCAGCAGGGAGTCTGCTTTTCCCTCTCCCTCTGCCACTCCCCCTGTTTGTGTTCTCTCTCTCTCTCTCTCTCTCTCTCTCTCTCTCACTCAAATAAGTAAATAAAATCTTAAAAACAAAATGAGAGGAACAAGACAGGCATGTGGACAGAGAACCAGCTGCCTAGGTTCTGGAACTTTCCAACACCTCAAAGTGAGCAACACAGTGCAGTAAGCCTGGAATGCTCTTTGCAGAAATTCAAGGATCTTCAAAGTTTAATTATAGACCAAGACTTTGGAAATACAAAGAAATGACTAAACCTACTTGAAAATATGTTTCACCTGCTTTTCTTAGGACTTCAGAGCAACAGAAATTTCCTTACCTTTCCTACCTTCTCTCTCTTATCTGTTCTCCCCATATGATAATGGCACTGGAAACTCAATACTAAGGGTCCAAAAACATCTGTATCACAAGAAGTGAAACAGAACCCAATGTGGGGTGGGTGGGCTTCGTGGGCGGGGGGGGGGGGGGCACAAAGGGACCCTGGGGAAATACCCACCAGAATCTGCCCTCCTTACTGACTTGGAATGTGATGTTTAATATCAGAGCTTTTTTCATTTCCTCTGACAAATATATATAAAGATTTCTCTTCCAGAATATGGAAAGGGACTGTGACAGTTCACTTTAAGTGCCAACCTGACTGAGCCAAGGGTACCCAGATATTTGGTCTAACATTATTTTGGGTGTGTCTGTGAAGGTGTTTTGGATGAGATCAGCATTTGAATCAGTAGACTGTGTAAAGCAGATTGCCTTCCTGCATGTGGGTGGGCCTCATCCAATCAGTTGAAGGCCTGATTATGGAACAAAAAAGCTGACCCTCCCACAAGAAAGAGGGAACTCCTCCTGCCTGTTGAGCTGGGACATCGATCTTTTACTGCCTTTGGATTTGAACCAAAAACTTTTTGTTGGCTTTTCTTGGGTCTGGCACCTGTGGGCATTTGGACTGTTAGGACACCATCGGCTCTCCTGAGTCTCCAGCTTGCTAACAACTGCAGATCCTGAGAGTCTCAGTCTCCACACCATGTGAGTCAGTTCCTCATATTAAATCTCTTCTCTCTATATATCTACATCCTATTGGTTCTGTTCTCTGGAGAACTCTGACCAATACAGGGACTCAGTGGGTCAAGAATGGAAGAGGGGACTGTCTTCTGCAGTAGGAGCTACAGAGGTGCTTGGGGGCTCAGTGCCGTCAGAGCTTGCCTTTGCACTCCAGCTGCCCTCCCAGCTGAAGCTCCTAAGGATCGCTTGCAGCTTCTAGTGGAAAGGACGAAGTCATGGGCTCTAAGCTTCAAGTAAAGGAGCAAAGGCCCTCTGAGCGCCCAGCAGCAATTGGCAGCACAGACGCACTTCTCTGGATTCTACTTCTCTCTGAGGTTGTGTGACTTCTTTTTTTTTTTTTTTTTTTTAAGATTTTATTTATTTAATTGTCACAGAAAGAGAGACAGCTAGAGAGGGAACACAAGCAGGGGGAGTGGGAGAGGGAGAAGCAAGCTTCTGGCTGAGCAGGGAGCACAATGCGGGGCTCGATCCCAGTACTCTGGGATCATAACCCGAGCCAAAGGCAGACGCTTAATGATTGAGCCACCCAGGTGCCCCTGTGACTTCTTTTTTATTAGCTCTAAATCCAATTATTTCTCAGGCTGGGAAGGGCTCGCCGCCTGTGATACAGCATAAAGCCTCATCTGTGCGGAATCAATGGGAGATTTCTCAGGAGGAAAAGAAGACCCACATGCCGAGAGTGCCAAGGAACCTCCCTCCCCACAGTCACCTAGAACGCACATGTGTTATCCATCACCATTACCCCAACTCTTCCTCCTGATACAAGGTGGGTTTACCTTGGTACATGGCAGGAGAAATTGGCCAACTGACGCCCAGAGCCTCGTCCTCTCGGAATGTCTCACAGAAGTCCTGCAGCATGGCCATGCCCAGGCCTTGGCGACGGTACGTCCTCCTGACAAACACGGTGTCGAAGACAGGCAGCAGGTAGCACACACCTGTGCCATCACCACACAGGCTGCCTGCAGGGAAAGGAAGTGACATGCACTGGCCCCAGACTTGCACCAAGCTGCCAGAACCCTGCGGAATGCCCGCACAGCCGGGTCATTGGTACCACCTGGAAGAAGGGCTCACATCACTGACGAAACAACCTGACAAGACAGCAGATCCTCCCAAACCACCAGTTCTCCCCAGCTGGCGGGTCAGCCCACATGTGATTGATCACTGGGAGGACAGCCACCAGACTACTGCACTGAAATGAAAAGCAAACCCAGGTGAATGGACCATTCATGCACCCAAGACCCTGAGATGCTGCCCTCACCGTGCACAGTTCACAGAGACACTTGAAGCCAATGAGAAGCATCTGGGCGACATCGAAGTTCTCCATGAACCCAGGCTGTACGGGCTGGGAGATCCACCCAATACATCTCTAGGGCATGGACTTGTTTTGGTAACTCTAACAAGGGGTCATCATGTCCTATTAAGGCAAAGTACATTTACCCCGAATAGACTAAGTCCTGTTTCCCCTACAATATCAATGACCTTGCTATAGCAGAGCAGGAGAGGTGACAGTTGGCACCCTTCCCACTTTTCTTTTTTTCTTTTTTTTTTTTAAGATTTTATTTATTTGACAGAGAGACACAGCGAGAGAGGAAACAAGCAGGGGGAGTGGGAGAGGGAGAAGCAGGCTTCCTGTGGAGCAGAGAGCCTGATGCGGGGCTCGATCCCAGGACCCTGGGACCATGACCTGAGCCGAAGGCAGACGCTTAACCACTGAGCCACCCAGGCGCCCCCTTTCCCACTTTTCTACCCTGAACTGAACTTCACTGCAACCAGCACCAATACCAGCACAGTTGCTGTTTCTGCAATGGGAGCTTAGTGTCGCAGCCAGTTGCCTCTGTCGTCACCCTAACCAGAAAATCGGTGCTACATGGAGCCTACTACATCATCTTTCTCTCTTCCAAGCTGCACAGGGGCCTGTGTCCTAGATGCACTAGAGTCCAGGAGAAGAAGTATGTAGCATATTCAGCTCCTATTGGAAAAAGAGGTATTCATCCCCACCAAGATTCAGAAGGTGGGTAATCTCCCAAACAAAAAACTGACTCCAATTCTAATCGGCCAGACTGAGTTGCAGAGACACATGCTACCATAATAACTGCAAAAATGGCCACAGTTATTACCCCTCCTGTATCCACATCCCTTTACATGTGGTTCTGAAGCACCTACCATCAAGAGACGGGGTCTGGCCACATAGGGTCCAGTGCCCATCTGTTCTCTCTCATATCCCTGCCACTCACCCCAAGAACAAATCTGGACTAGCCTGTCACCATGAAAGAAACATGGCCTGGGCACCCTTGTGGTCCCAGCAAACATCAAGCCACCCCCAAAAAGCAGAGCCACCTACTGGATGGACTAAAACCCATGGAAACTGTCAATCAAAAGGATGGTGAGCTGAATGGTTGGTTTTGTGGGAAAATGAATGAAATAAATAATCTGTGGCCAGTGATCAATACCACCAAATTCACTTGAGGTGGTAATTATAGAGTATTTGAATTTCACCTTCATTGTTCTTGAAATGATAGTACAAACTTGGATTGGAATTCTATAACTTCCAACTTCTACAGACAATGAGAACAACATTCCCTGAATGATAAAGTCTTCCAAAGCTGAAAAGGTTTAATGTTAAATAAAAATACAATTCCATTCATGATAGCCTTAAAAAAGAGTCGGTATTTAGGAATGTATTTAAACAAAAGAAGCTCAAATCTTGAATACTGAAAAACTAGCAAACATTGTCAAGGGAAATTAAAGAAAATCTAAATAAATGGAGACATTCCATGTTCATGGATTGGATGACTCAATACTGTTAAGATGGCAATTCTTCCCAAACTGGTCTGTAAGTTCAATGCCTATCAAAATCTTAGCACGCATTTTCTTTTTTTAAGAGAGAGTGAGAGGGAGGGCAGGGGGTGGGGAGGGAGGGAAAGGGACAGAGGGAGAGGGAGAGAGGGAATCTTAAGCAGGCTCCACACCCAGCATAGAGCCCAACACGGGGCTCGATCTCATGACCCTGAGATCATGACCTGAGCTGAAATCAAGAGTCAGACACAATCAACTGAGCCACCCAGGCGCCCCACCAGCAGGCATTTTTGTGGACACTGACAAGCTGATACTAATATTGACATGAAATGCAAAGTCTCTACAATAAGCAACCCAGTTCTGAAAAAGAAGAGTAAAGCTGGAAGTTTTACACTACCCAATTTCAAGGTTTCTTATAAAATCAAGGCAGGCAAGCCAGTGGGATACTGGTGCAAGGATAGGCACATACATCAGTGGAAGAGAAATGAGTCCAGAAATAAACTCTTACACTTTGAACTTCAACAAAGGTGCCCTTTTCAAATGAGGAAAAGACAGTCTTTTCAACAAATGGTGGTGGGATGACTGGATATTGATAAATCAAAAAAAAAAATTTTTTTTTTTAAGGGAAGAAGCTGGAACAGAACAGAAAGCCCAGAATTAGACCCACACAAATATAGTCAACTGATCTTTGACAAATGAGCAAAGTAAAGTCAATGGAGAAAGGACAGTCCCAGTAAGTGATACTGGACAACTGGATATCCACATGAAAAAAAAATAATAATAATCTAGACACAGACCTTAAACCCTTCAAAAAATTTGCCTTAAAATGAATCACAGACATACATATAAAACGCAAAACTACAAAACTCCTAGAAAATAACACAAGAGAGGGGTACCTGGGTGGCTCAGTCGTTGGGCGTGTCTGCCTTCGGCTCAGGTCATGATCCCAGGGTCCTGGGATCAAGCCCCGCATCAGACTCCCTGCTCCAGGGGAAGCCTGCTTCTCCCTCTCCCACTCTCCCTGCTTGTGTTCACTCTCTCCCTGTGTCTCTCTCTGTCAAATAAATAAATAAAATCTTAAAAAAAAGAAAAGAAAAGAACACAAGAGAATATCTAGATGACCTTGGGTTTAGCGATAAATTTTTTACATACAACAACAAAGGCATGATCCATGAAAGAAAAAACTGACAAGCCGAATTTCATTAAAATTAAAATTTGCTGCTCTGTGAAAGACCATGTCAAAAGAATGAAAAGGCAAGGCATGAACTGGGAAAAAATATTTGCAAAAGACACATTTGTCTGATAAAGAACTGTTATCTGAAATATACAAAGAACTTTAAAAAATCAATTGTAAGAAAACAAACAACTTGATTAAAAAGTAGACCAGAGATTTTAATAGAGACCTCATCAAAGATGTATACGTACAACAGATGAGCGTATCAAAAGATGCTCCACATCATGTCATCAGATAAATGCCAATTAAACCAACAAGATATCACTGCACACCTAATAGAGTGACCAAATTCCAGAACTGTCAACACCAAATGCTGGTGAGGATGTGGAGCAATAGGAACTCTCATTCATTGTTGGGGGAAATGCAAAATGATACAGCAACTCTGGATGACAGCTTGGTGGTTTTTACAAAAGTAAACATACTCATATCATATAATTCATCAGTTGTGCTCCTTAATACTTATCAAAAGGAGTTGAGAACTTATGTCCACACAAATGTTCATGGCACCTATATTCATAATTGCCAAAACCTGGAAGCAACCAAGATATCCTTCAATATGTGAATGGATAAATAAACTATGGTATATCCAGATAACAGAATATTATTCAGTGCCAAAAAGAAATAAGCTATCAAGTCACAAAAAGCAATAGAGAAACGTTAAGGCATATTACTTAGTGAAAAAAGTCAGCCTGAAAAGTCTACAATTACACCAATGATATGACATCCTGGAAAAGACAAGACTATGAAGGCAGTGAAAAGATCAGTGGTTGTCAAGGGGTCATGGGGAGGGAGGGATGAATGGGTGGAGCCCAGGGATTCTTAGGGCAGTGAACCTATTCTGTATGATGCTACAAGGGTAGCGATATGTCATTATACATTTGTCAAAACCCATAGAATATACAACACAAAGAATAAACACTCATGTAAACTGAATTGTGTCTCCCCAAATTCT
Organism: Neomonachus schauinslandi; assembly: GCF_002201575.2. Taxonomy (NCBI): domain Eukaryota; kingdom Metazoa; phylum Chordata; class Mammalia; order Carnivora; family Phocidae; genus Neomonachus; species Neomonachus schauinslandi. The sequence goes on along the minus strand of NC_058411.1, from coordinate 126,719,225 downwards.
TACACTGAAGCCCAACCCCCAGTACCTCTGAATGTGACTATATTTGGAGACAGGCACTTTAAGTGGTGATGAAGTTAAAGGGAAGTCTTTCGAGTGAGCTCTCATCCAATCTGATGGGTGTCTTTATGAGAAGAGGAAATTTGGACACACAGAGAGATGTGCACAGACACAGGAAGACCGTGTAAGGACACAGTGAGAAGCAGCTATCTACAAGCTAAGGAGAGAGACCTGGGAAGAATTCTACCAAACCTGCCAACACCTTGATCTTGGACTTCCAGGCTCAAGAACTGTGAGAAAATTACTTTCTGTTGTTTGAGCCACCCAGTCTGTGGTATTTTGTTATGGCAGTCCTAACTAATAGGTGTATCAATATTGGTTTATGAATAGCAACAAATGTACCACATTAATGTAATATGTTAATAATACAGGAAAGTGTGTATGTGTGGAGGACGGTGGGGGGATGTAGAAGAACTCTCTGTACTTTGTCCTCCACTTTTGTATAAACCTAAAACTACTCTAAAAAACAAAGCCTATTAATTTTTTAATGCACTAGGTGTTTTTACGGGGCACCTGGGTGGCTCAGTTGGTTAAGTGACTGCCTTCGGCTCGGATCATGATCCCAGGGTCCTGGGATGGAGCCCCACATCAGGCTCCCTGCTCAGCGGGGAGCCTGCTTCTCCCTCTCCCTCTGCCGCTCCCCCTGCCTCGTGCTCTCCTGTTCTCTCTCTGTCAAATAAATAAATAAAATCTTTAAAAAAAAAACTGTACTGTTTTTAAAAATTAAGTTGAACGCTCACTTCATATCATATATAAAAAATTAATTCAAGATGGATCTAGGCATAAATAGAAGTTAAAACTATAAAGCTTTCAGAAGAAAACATAGAGGAAAATCTTCACAACCTTGGGTTAGTCAGAGAGTTCTTAAATTCAATACCAGAAGCACAATCAATTGACAAATCTGACTTCATTAAAGTTAACTTTTGTACTTCAAAGTTAGACTGCAGAAAATATTTACGAATCACATTTCTGATAAAGGACATATCCAGACTATATAAAGAACTCTAACAATACAATAAAAAGAAAACAACCAATTAAAAATGGACAGATGATCTGAACACTTTTTCAGAGAAGACATACAAACGGTTAATAATCAGTGAAAAGACACTCAACATCATTAACCACTAGGAAAATGAAAATTAAAACCACAATGCAATGCTACTTTTGACCTACTAAAAAATGGCTATAGTCAAGATGACAAGCAGTAATAAATGTTGACAAGATGTGGAGAAATTGAAACCGTCCCATACGCTGATGGAAATGTGTAATGGTAAAGCTACTTTGTCAAATAATTTGACAGTTTCTTAAAGTTAAACATGTGCTTATCAGATGACCCACCAATTCTATTCCTAGGAAGCTAGTATTTGCTACAATTTGGATGAACCTCAAAAACATTAAGTAAAATAAGCCAGACAGAAAACACCACATATTGTATCATTCCATTTAGATGAAATACCCCGGAAAGGCAAATTGATAAAGACAGAGAGCAGACTGGGGGTTGCCTAGAGCTGGGGTGGAAACAGAGATTGGCAGCAAACAGGCAACTTTTTGGGGTGATGGAAATATCCAAAACTCTAAATTTTTTAGAAATCCCTTACCATCGGCAAATTTTATGGAGTGTAAAATTATACCTCAACAAAATTGATTTTTAAAAGATTCAACGAATTGTATTAAAATTATTGTATTGGGGCGCCTGGGTGGCTCAGTGGGTTAAGCATCTGACTCTTGGTTTCAGCTCAGGTCATGATCTCACAGTCGTGAGATTAAGCCCCACATCTGGCTCCCCACTCAGTGTGGAGTCTGCTTCAGATTCTTTCTCCCTCTCCCTCACCCTTTGCCCCTCTCTGCTCACATGTTCTCTCTTTTTCAAATAAATAAAATCTTTAAATAAATAATAACAAAATTATTACATTGAAATTATATGAAAAAGATACAATCAAGTGTAAAAGAGGAAAAATAGTAACTTTACAGTAGAGAAACCTACCAGACATCCCCTTGAGTGATCAGGGTGAGCATTGCTAATAGTAATGTTGGCATCATGTACCTTCACGTGTGATGGAAGCATGTGATTACAAGGACACTTCACTTTCCCCCAAACCCATATCCCACTCTAATCATGTGAAAATATCAGACAGACCTAAATTAAGAGACATTTCACAAATCTCCTGACCAGTACTCTTCAAAAGTGTCCAGGTCATGAAAGACAAGGAGAACAAAGAAATGGTCACAGATCGGACCAGGGAACTAGGACGATCTGAAAACTACATGCAAGGTGGTATCCTGGATCAAACCCTATAAGAGATAAAGGACATTGCTAAAAAATTAACAATGTTAATTTCTTAGGTTTGATCCCCATACCATGGTCATGTATTACCAGTAGGGGGAGGTAGGTGAAGGGTATAACAGGAACTCTGAACTATCTTTGCAACTCTTCTGTAAATTATTTCAAATAAAAAGCTGGGGGAGGGAGAGAGGCAGAAGAAACAAAAGCATCCCACCAGCCCTTTCTAACAGCTAATCATACCATCAGGTTGGTCAAATAAAATTTATCTTCTAAAATCAATTCCTGGGGCACCTGGGTGGCTCAACGGGGTAAGCGTTTGCCTTCAGCTCAGGTCATGATCCCAGGATCCTGGGATCAATAGGGCTCCCTGCTCAGCGGGGAGTCTGCTTCTCCCTCTCCCTCTGTCCCCCCCCCCCACTCCTGCTCTCTCTCTCTCTCAAAAAAAAAAATATATATATATATATAATCTTTAAAATCAATTCCCCAAACCCAAAGAATTGGCTTTTTTGTTTGTTTTAATAAGGATACTAATTAGCTGTAATAAGAATATTATGTGATTATGAACAGGGGCAGAGGCAATGAGCTGGTTGCATGTCAATAGACTCTCATCATCAGCACATCAAGCCTAAGGAAATCATATCATATAGCATGGGATGGTTGGGAAGAACCCCAGCAATGATCTCATTCATTCTACCCATTTTACAGACATGGCAGGTGACAGGGTCAAGAAAAGTAAAAACAAACAAACAAAACAAAACACACAGACAACAAAGGGCTTGGCTCCCTTCTATCAGTAACACCTGCCCAACTGCCTCTCATCAGCTCATAGAGAGCCTGTTGATCCCGAGCAAACTCAGACCAGCCCACAGCACCAAAGTAGCTGGTGGCAGAACTGAGCCAAGAACCAAGACCTCGGGTGCCTGAGTGGCTCAGTCGGTTAAGCATCTGCCTTAGGCTCAGATCATGATCCCAGGGTCCTGGGATCGAGGCCAGCATCGGGCTCCCCACTCAGCAGGGACTCTGCTTCTCCCTCTTCCCCTCCCCTCTGCTTGTGCTCTCTCTCTCTCATGCTCTCTCTTTCAAATAAATAAATAAAATCTTAAAAAAAACCAAGACCTCCCGGCCTCTTGGTGCCCTTTCTTCTTCATTCTGGCTGCTTCGTGTCTAAAATTACTTTCAGTGATTACACAGGTTTTCTGTACCTAACAACACTTAGGAGATTAAAGCATATTCCAGATGGGCACTGTTCAAAATCGGAACAAAGATGCTGTCTCTCAGGCAAATTTAAATATCCAGAAAGGTCTTTTACCTGAGGATAATTGATCATGGAAAGAAAGGCCATGGGAACAGATCCATGGAGACTACAATTCATAGTCAGTGGTGGGGATAAAACAAAATAAAACAAACAAAACTATGGTAAAGCACAAACCAGTCAGAATGTTCAACCCATGAGGCTACACCAGGGTGAACTGGCTAAATGGGCAGCAGGATGAGATCATTTTTACCATAAATGCTGATAGGAAAAAAAACAAGAAAAACTGAAAATTAACAAGCCGAGCATCAGAATTTAAAAGACTGAAAAAGAACAGAAGAGAGACCCAAAGAAAATAAAGGGAAGGAGGGGCGCCTGGGTGGCTTAGTCGTTAAGTGTCTGCCTTCAGCTCAGGTCATGATCCCAGGGTCCTGGGATCGAGCCCCGCATCGGGCTCCCTGCTTGGCGGGAAGCCTGCTTCTCCCTCTCCCACTCCCCCGGCTTGTGTTCCCTCTCTTGCTGTCTCTCTCTCTGTCAAATAAATAAATAAAATCTTTAAAAAATAATAATAATAAAGGGAAGGAGACAAGGAGGATAGAAATTAATAAAATAGAACACAAAAATACAATATAAAGGATTTTTTAAAATTTTAAGAGTTGCTAAAGTAAGAATGAATATACCATACATAAAGCACATTAGGAATTAAAATAAAGATATGGCTACAGATGTGGCAGAAATTTCAAAGGTAAAAGAATATAATAAATATCTCTAAGCCAATAAACTTAAAAACAGATGAAAAGGACAAATTCCTAGGACAATACAAACCACCAAAACTGACTCATAAAAAAAACAGAAAGACTAATGATGCTCCTATGAGCATCAAAACATGAACTCAGTAGTTTAAACCTCTCCCACACTGAACACATCAGGCCAGGTGGCTTTAGATATAAGTTCTACCAAACTTCCAAGGAAAGCCTTCCAGAGAACAGAAAAAGGGAGAATATTCTCCAACTTAGTCTATGAGTCTAACCTTTTAAGGACAAAGGAAAAAACAGCCAAGGATCAGAAAAATAGGTAAACAACAGTAATTCTTAAGCATAAGTCAAAAAAATTTAAACCGATATTAACAAACTGAATTCAAGAGGGTGCACAAAGTTAACCTAGATCACGGTAAGGGGCTGGTTTCTCTGCTCACCACCCTGGCTGTTTTCGAGGAGATGCAGAATCAATAAGGTATCTTTGAGGAAACCATGACCAAGGGGCATGAACTAAGACTGCACATAATGAAGGCTTTGCCTTCAACAGCCTGGGAGGACCTGAAGACAGAACCTCTGAGAGAAGAAAACAAAGCCTACCAAAGAGGAGGCAACGTGGTGCCAACAGGCTGTCCATTAAAAATAGGCACCCCAACAAAACACAGAAAAAGACAAGGAGGGTTACTTCACAAATTCACTGAGGGAATTCTTGGAATACCTAAGACAGCATTCACAGATGGTGCGCCATGGAGGAAATGATAGCAACAGGCGGCCAGAAAGTAATAGAAGAAACGGAATCTGCTTCAAAGAGAGAGATTTGTCAGGAGGAAGATAAAACAGGCAGGTGGCGAGACAACAGTCTATGACTGTGGGTGGGTGTATTCCCACCGCCGGCTGTTTTTGAGAACTAAGACCTGGGCCCCAGGGAAGTTATGATGGAAGGACCCAAGGCACAAAATAGCCAGCCAAGTGCCTGGCCAAACGCAGCCTGGCTCTTGGTGCGTTTCCTTTTGCAAAGTAGCATTTGTGGGTGCTAGGAAGCACCTGTCCAGGTTCGCTCTGCTAATCCCAAAGACAATATGCTGTCCGTGGTGGTTGGAGACGCTTGGCTCTGTGACACATTTTAAGAATAACTGCTCTAAAAATCCAAATTCAGGCAACAGTTGCCAGTCCAAGAGATTAAGTTCAGACTATAAAGATATTTGGGATACTCCTAACCCATGGAAACCCAACAGAGAACTAGCTAAAAGTGTTAACTTTTGCCAGCCATTAGCACTCTCCTTTTGTTACAATCATACTACCTGTGGGTGGTGAACCCACTGCACAAGGTCAGAGCCAGATATCCCTTGGAACCGGGTCAGAGCCAGACTCCCTGGGAACCCACTGCACAAGGTCAGAGCCAGACTTCCTTGGAACCTGGGGCAGCTGAGCATCTACTGAAGACACCAGTAAATGATCTGGATGTTCCTGAATTCTTCCCGCCAGGGAGCGCTGCTAACACCTATCTGCATAAAATCATTTTATTTTTTAAAGTATGAGACATTTAAATTGTATCTGCCGGACTAGGCACCGGCAAACTTTTTCTGTAAATTCCAGACAGAAAATACTTTAGGCTTTAGGAGCAAGCACTCATCTCTGCAGTTGTGGACAAAATCAGCTGTGGACAATACGAATGGGCATGGCTATGTTCCAATAAAACTCTATTTACAAAAATAGGCGATGAGCAGAATTTGACCTCCAGGCCATAGTTGCCAGTGCCCGCTCCAGAAAAACATCACTTTTACAGGGAGGACTAAGTGTTTATAACACCTATTTGTAATACTTGCCTTTTCTCGAGAACAACTGAAAACAATGCATTAACCTGAACCACCCCACAAACAAGACACATTTAGAGATAAGCGTTAATTATATCATTTTTCTTCTAAAAGTTTCATTTTACTATTACAAGAGGAATTTAAAAAAAACAAGAGGAATTTATTTATAAGGTGCCATGAAATTTGATTTATCTTTAAAATATTGGGGAAAAGAGTTTATCTGCTTAAATAACTTTGGCCAACTTGACTTTATCTCAGGTTGTTAAATAGAAGAAAATCTGGGGGCTCCTGGGTGACTCAGTCGTTAAGCGTCTGCCTTCAGCTCAGGTCATGGTCCCAGGATCCTGGGATTGAGCCCCGCGTCGGGCTCCCTGCTCAGCGGGAAGCCTGCTTCTCCCTCTCCCACTCCCCCTGCTTGTGTTCCCTCTCTCGCTGTGTCTCTCTCTGTCAAATAAATAAATAGATAGATAGATAGATAGATAGATAGATAGATAGATAGATAGATAAAGTCTGTATCAGTAATTCACCTCCTTTTTGGATTACAGGAGCAAGAACTGCTCCAGTTCAACTCTGTGCTGGACCCTGCACATAATCTAGGCCACGTGGCCTAGAGCAAAGGAAAATTATAAAAGCCAAAGAAAACTACCAACAAATTATAGAACTAAGAGGAAAGTCTAGCAAGGTTAACAGACATAAGATCAACATGTAAGAGATGGACGGCATTTCTATCCGACTAGCAATGATCAGAAAATAGGCTCTAAAATAAAATACTTCGTAGCCACGGGATCAGCAACCACAAAAAAAGCTGGACAATACCAATGTTGATAAAGATGTGGAGCACCAAACACTCTTCGCCTTTTGCAGGTGACAGTATACACATGTCCAACCATTGTGGGAGACAGCTGTGCGTCCCCTCAGGAGAAGCTGAGTATATGCTTCAGCTAGCGGTTCCTTTCTTTTTTTTTTTTTTAAGATTTTACTTATTTATTTATTTGAGAGAGAGAGAAAGCAAGAGCAGGGGGAGGGGCACAGGGAGAAGCAGGCTCCCCACTGAGCAGAGAGCCCAGTGCAGGACTCAATCCCAGGACCCTGGGATCATGACCTGAGCCAAAGGCAGACGTTTCACTGACTGAGCCACCCAGGTGCCCCTCACAGTTTCTCTTTTAAGTATACACTCTCAAGTGGTGTTGCCCAAATGTTTTCTCATTATCACCAACCTAAGGAGCCATTTTTTCCTAATCGCCACCCTCCCCCCCCCAACTAAATACTAAGGAATAACACTTTATGGGGTAGGGTTTAGGTTTGGAGAGCCACAAGCCATTGTATTATCCATGATTCTTTTGCTTCCCAAAAAAAAGGTTTGATTGTTGGGGGCAATGCTTCCCCACTGAGAATGCATGCCTTGGGTGAGTGTTTCTCCAACTTCAGTCCTTGGGAGTCACCTGGAGGGCTTGTTAAGACAGATCGAAGGGGCCCAGTCTACCGCCAGGGTTTCTGATGCAGCAGGTCTTGGATGGAGCCTAGGAACTCCTGTAGCCAATAATATGTGAGCAGCACGAACTGCCTGCTGAGCACTCCGTCTATTACACATCGTCCACTGTGCAGCAATGAAGGGCTGCCTGGTGGTGGTGACTGCAAGTATTCCAGGCCAGACTGAGACTTTATAAACAGGATTCTTCCATGGATTATTATGGGCTGTCTATCCAGCCCACGGTCCTTTAACATTGCCCCACCACAGCTAAAAACGAAGGCCAGGTGGCCATATCTGAACCATGAAAGCCAGCCCCCCCATCCACAGTCAAGCTAAAGGTGGACCCATGATGCACAAGAAAACCAATCCACAGGCCAGCTGGGCCAATCTGATTCTTTAAATGAGACTTTAAATGAAGTGAAACGAGGACCACAATAGATCTTGGCCCTTTAAGGCAGGCACAGGGAGAGGCCAGGTGGGCATCATAGCAAACTAAAGTCAAGCTTATGAGGAAGCAGGAGATATAAGTGGGCAAAGTTAGCAGGTTTGCAAGGCTGAGAATGCAGCAGCTGCTGGTGCACATCCCAGCAGACGAAGCCAGGCTGCATCCCGTGCATTTCTCCCTGCACCCTCCAATACCTCGTCTTCAAGGGGACCTCCATTCCTCACCAACAGCAACCCCTTTCTCATTGGGCAGCAGTCGGTACCTGATCCAACACCGCACTCCCCACTCACGCCACCTTCGTTACTTATGTTTCTGCTGAAGTCCAGAAGAGGGCCTGGGGGGCGGGAGGTACCTGTGGCATTGGACATCTGGGGGAGGGGAGAGCAGAAGACCCTCCCCCCCTCCCCCCCACTGCGATGAGCAGGGCAGCTGAGGTCACTTCGAAACATCACTGCCATCTCGAAGGTCACATGCTTGTCTGGATTGCAAATCACTTAATTTAATACTTTTAAGTGCCACTCCTGTTTTTATGATTTGCATTAGTGTTGGAGTTTTCAGACATCTGAAATATAAAGCTGTTCTTTTTAGATTTTTATACAAAAGCAAAACACTTCTTAGCTCTGCCTCAAATTGGCCAACTCGCCCCTTACCGGTCCAGGATTTTCTTCCCTTGAAAGCTAACAGTCTTGTGGACTAGTGGTTTGAGAACAAAAGTTAAAGTAAAACCTCATTAGTTTTGATTACCTAGGGAGAATTTCAACATAAAATAGTTAAATGGCTGAAGTGTCACTATTTCATATAAAAGACAATTACTGAACAGTCAAATGAAGGGAGAAATGCAAACCAGCCTATTAAGAAAATATTCCCAAAGAGAGGTCTACCTGAAAAGATCTCCTTCAGCCTATACAAAGGCGCCCACTTGTTTCAAACTGAATGTGCTCCTCAGCAATAAAGAGGCACAAACTACTGATCTACACATTGACTTGGATGAATAGCATTATGCCGAGTGAAAAGAGTCAGTCTCTTGGGGCGCCTGGGTGGCTCAGTTGTTGGAGTGGCCGGGTCTGGATTTCAGCTCAGGTCATGATCTCGGAGTCCTGGGATCAAGCCCCAGGACAGGCTCCACATTCAGCTCAGAGTCCGCTTGAGACTCTTTCCCTGTTCCTCTCCTCCTCCCCTCTGCTCGTGCTATCTCTATCTAAAATAAATAAAATCTTAAGAAAAAAAGAAGAAGAAAAGGGTCAGTCTCAAAGGGTTACAAACTATTTGATTCCATTACATAACACTCTAGAAAAGACAAAACAATAGTGACGGAGAACAAATCAATGGTTGCCAGGGGTTTCAGGTGGCAACTAGGGGGTACGGAATGACTAGAGATAACATGAAGGAGGTTTTGGGGATGGTGGATTTTACTCTGTATTTTAATTATGGTTGTAGTTATATGAATCTATACATAGGTCAAAATTCACAGAACTGTAAAGCCAAAAAAAAATAAGGTCAATTTTACTGTCTAATAAATTTTTAAAATACTTAAAAGTATGTGCCAAGAAAGCTCTTAGAAACAATGTATACTCTTAAATAGGTGACCCCTGGCCCCTGTGATCCAATTTATGCAGTGAATCTGCACATTTGCTTTTCCTCTCAGAATGAAATTATACACTGCAGCCCAGCTTAAGCTAAATTAACAGATATTCTGAATCAAAAGGAAAAATTGTAATGCTGCGAAGTTGAGAAGCATGCCATGTGCTATGCCCATATCCTCAGCATCAACACAAAAACACTGCATAATGCCCTGACAAGCACAGAGGACAGAGCTGAGACTGAAGAAACGTTAACTGTTCTGAACTTGTGAACTACAAACTCCTCCTATTGTAGTCCATTAAACCACACGTATTCACTGTGATTTTTTGTAAATCATGTGTGCAAATAATAAGACATAATAAAATATATCTATTCACTAACTAAATCGTTTTGTTTAACATACTTATATGCTGCTATATCAACCATTTCTTGCTTTTTTTTTTTTTTTTAGATTTTATTTATTTATTTGACAGAGAGAGAGGGCACAAGCAGGGGGGGGGCAGCAGAGGGAGAGGGAGAAGCAAGTCCCCCACCGAGCAGGGAGCCCCACACAGGACTCAACCCCAGGACCCCAGGATCGTGACCCAAGCTGAAGGCAGACGCCTAACGACTGAGCCACCCAGGCACCCTGCTATATTAACCATTTCTTAATTCATCAAGATATATCCCTCTCTCTGATTATAGAAAAAGATGAGAAGGAAAGGAATAAAATTCTATGATCCATATCTGAACAGGATCCCCATCAGATAATGGTGGTGGAAGGAAATGGTCGCGCAAATCCCACATATAATAACTACTTAAGAAATAAATATAAGAAATCATTTAAAGACACCACTAGGTAGACGAAAATTTAATTTCAGGAAATTGCAACTGGAAAGAGCACCTATGTGTTTCTGTTGGTTAAACGTCCAGCTCTTGATCTCAGCCCAGGTGTTGATCTCATGGTCGTGAGTTGAAGCCTGGCGGTGGGCTCCACACTGGGCATGGAGCCTACTTAAAAAAAAAAAAAAAAAGAAAAGAAAAGAAAATTGCAACTGGACTAGGTAAAACCTATGAGTTTGCAGTTTACTGACCATGGGGTATAACTCAACCCCCAAAGCTACAGAAACCACTGGTGGGAAAAGCTGAAAAATTACCAGTTAAAGGTGTCAGAGATCAGATTTAGGATTAAGAAAGCAGCTGGAAAGTTAAAGCAGCATGAGAACCACAGAATGAACCAAACTCAAATTCAGAGCAACTGCCCAAATCCCTAGCTTACAGCTAGCCTACACATGAGTGAAGGAGCCCCCACGGAACCCAACAAGAAATACGTCAGAGAGATAGTTTGAAAAATGGCACCACACAGGATCAGATCTGAGAGTTTGGTGCTTTTCTCAAATATAGACATTCCTCAACTGAGACAGCTCAAGTGGCAGAGAGCTGAAGTCAAATGGGCTTGAACAGTGAAAGTACAGAACCCCAAACCAGCAGGAGCCAAAAACAAACAAAACAAAACAAAACAAAACAAAACACAAAACCACAAAAAAAACCCAGGAAAGGTAAGCCAAATCCATATTCAAATCTTTGGCCACCAAATCTGCAGGCACAGGGAAGACCTCTACAGGGCCAGGCTAAAGAAACAGCCATGGGAAGTCACACAGACAGATGTCAGCAGCTATAGATCACAAAGGAGACAAAGTCTACCATTTAAATCTAGGCAGGTTGAACAGCTACTAGATCAAAAATCTAAAAATCCTCAGAAAACACACACCAAAAAAATTAGAGTTGTTACACTATATCTGCAACATCTAATTTTCAACCAAAAATTATTCAACATGAAAAAAAAACAGGGAAGTGTGACCCATACTCAAGGGGGGAAAAAAAAAAAAGGTAGTAGATATAACTAATTTTAAATAGACCCAGATGTTGAATTTTGCAAAGGCCTCAAAATGGCTTTACAAATATATTCAAAGTATTGAAATAAAATAATTCAAAAAGTTAAAGGGAAATATATGGAAAATCTCAACAGAGAAATAGCAACTACAAAAAATAATATAAATTCTAGAGCTTAAAACCACAATAACTAAAAATTTTCAATGGGCTCAACGACAGACTGGAGATGGCAAGCAAACTTGAATATGTGCCAGAAGAAATTATCCAACAAAGAAAAATGTTTGAAGAAACATGAATAAAACCTCTGAGACAAAACTTAAGACACTATGAAGCACCCTAGTATACACACAACTGGAATCCCAGGAAAAGAACAATGAAAGCAGAATTTTTTTAAAAATTGAAGAAATAATGGCCCAAAACTTCCAAAATATGGTAGAAAACATAAAGATTCAAGAAGCTCACCACACCTCAAGATAAACAAAAATAAAATTATTCCTAGACACACACTACAGTCAAACTACAAAAAAGCTAAAGTTAAAGGGAAAACTTTGAAAGCAATCAGAGAAACCTACATGTTATGTATGAGGGAATAATAATAAATAACTGGCTGACTTTTCACCAGAAACTATGAAAGCCAGAAGACTGGAAAAACATATTCAAAGCACTGAAGGGGGTTGGGGAGGATTATCAGTAATAATTCTATATCCAGCTAAACTACCCTTCAAATATGACTGCAAAATAAAATAGATTTTCAGTAAACAAAAACTGAGATATTGGTTGCCAGCAGAACCACACCACAGCAAATTCTAAAGGAAGTACTTCGATCTAAAGGAAAAATGACACGGGATGGCAAGTGGGACCTATATTAAAAATTTTTTTAAAGATAAGTATGTGAGAAAGATTTTAACTGTATTTATTTATTTTAAAACATATGACTACTAAATTAAAAATTATAAATCCATAATGATAGGTTTATAACATAAACAGATCTAATATATAACAATAGCACTATGTAAATAAGAGGTAAACAAAAATACACTGTTGCAAGATTTCTGTATTTCATCTGAAGTAATTCAATATTAACTGTAAGTAAATTGGGAAAAGTTTAAGATGCATATGTGATCCCTGGAGCAAAAACTAAAAATTTAAAAATGCAAAAATATAGAACTAGAAAGCCAATAGAGAAATTAAAATGAAATACTAAAAAATATCTGATTAAAATAAAAGAACACACAAAGGAGGGACAGAGGAACAAAAAATACAGAAGACACAAAACAAACTGCAAAAGGGAAGACCTCAGTATATATCAATAATTAAATGTAAGTGGACTAACACTCCATTCAAAAGACAGACCTTTTTTTTTTTTTTTTTAACAGACATTTTTAAGACTAGGTTTAAAATCCAAGGCCCAGGGATGTCTGTGTGGCTCAGTAGGTTAAGTGTCTGCCTTCATCTCAGGTCCCAGGTCCCAGGTTCCTGGGATTGAGTCCTGCACTGGCCTCCTTGCTCAGTGGGGAGCTCGCTTCTCCCACTGCCTGCCACTCCCCCTGCTTGTGTGAGCATGCACACGCTCTCTCTCCCTCTCTGACAAATAAATAAAATCTAAAAGTAAATAAATATATAAATAAATAAATAAATAAAATCCAAGACCCAGTTGTATTCTGTCAACAAAATATATGCTTCAGATAATAAAGACATAAACAGACTAACAGTAAAAAGCTACAAAGAATGTATTCCATGCAAACAATAAGCATAAGAAAGATGATGGGTCTATGTATTAATATCAAACAAAACAGACTTCATAACAAGAAATATTACTGAAGACAATTGGGGACTTCATAATGATAAAATGGTCAATATATCAGGTAGGTATAACAATCATAAATATAGATGTAACTGACAACAAAGCTTCAAAACACTTAAAGTAAAAACTAACAGAACTAAAATGAGAGATGAATCCACAATCACAGACTTTAACAAACTCTCAGAAATTGATAGAACTAGACAAAAATACCAGTAAGAATGCAGAAAATCTAAATGACATTATTAATTACCTTATCCCAACTGATATTTCCAGAACACTAAACCCAATACCTGCAGAATATACACATTTCTTCAAGTCCACAGGGAATGTCTACCAATACAGACCATATAATGGGCCATTAACAATTCTCAATAGTTTCTAAAATCTTAAAATGTAATAGACTACATTCTCTTACTGCAACAGAATTAAGTTAGAAATCAAAAATAAATAAGTAAAACATCTGAAGTATCTGGAAATTTAAAACTTACTTTAAAGAACTTATAAAAATCACAAATTAGAAAATATTTTGAACTGAATATAATGAAAATTGGTAAATTGATAAAAAATAGATTTCATCAAAATTTCAAATGTCTGCTCTCTGAAAAATACTGTTGTGCCAAAATGAAAATGTTTTCCAAATACATATCTGATAAAGAACTGCCATCTATAACATATGAAGAAACTGCAATAAGCAAACAACCCAATAAAATATGGGCTAAAATATTTAACAGACACTTAAAGAAGATATGTGACCATCAACAAAGCACATGAAAACATAATCAATATCGTTCACGATTAGGGAAATGCAAATTAAAACCAAAATTAAATACTACTTCCCACCTTGTAGAATAGGTAAAATTAAAAAGACTCACAATACCAAGTATTGGCAAGGAAATCTCACACATGGCTGGTGGCAACATGTATGTAATTATTCTAATGGAAATATTTTTATTCTGTCTCTCCAAAAATAAGCTAATCCAGCAAAAGACACTAAAAAAAAAAAGTCTGAATTGGAAAGGTATACCTGAAGCATATATTCTACTGGTTTGTACTTCTTAAATGAAATAAACTGAGTAACTAAAAGTCAATTGCCACTTAAAAAAATCAGTTCATGGATGAAACGACGTGACCCAGTAAGCAGCTTCAGAGAACTTTCCACCAAATTTGTGGAATTCATCAAAAATGAAGAAGAGGCAGAAATCCAAGCACCTAGTCTAGTCTGCCTCAGCTCGACATCTTAAGGTCCTCCTTCCACTCTGAGTTCTGGGTCAGCCTCCGGAAGAACAAGGCAGATACAACCAACCTCTCTACTTGAGTGTCTGGACTGACCTTGACAAACAGTTAACTACCAGAGTTACTTGCATGGGAAACTGGTCATCTCACACTGAGAGGGAGAAAAGGGAGAAAAGTGGATTTCCTCCATCCTGGACCAGTGGAACAAACACAGTGTGAACAAAGCTCAACACCACAATCAGCCTTCCGAACCCCCTGAGAAAAACATGTAAACCAGGAGAACAGCATGTCCATGGTGGTTCACCAGGAAACTTTATTCTTGCTCAAATTTAGGACTTAATAAGAACTGAAGGACAGGGCTGAGACTGCTTGGAGTAGAGATGTTGACAGCTTTTTAAAAAACTCAAGAAAGTATTAAAGAAAACAACTTTAAAGAAAGAGACCAAATCCCTGAGGCAAAATGGTCCTAATATCACACTCACTTCTCGTCGCAGCCCCTAAAAATAAGTCCCAGTATTTTACCCCGACCTTGTTATCATGGCCGACCTCCCCCTCCTCTGAGGTAATGTCTATAAATCTGGGCATCCAGTGTGCTTTAGAGCCACATGTCAGCTATTAGCAATGGTATTTTTCCTGACGGCTAATTGGTAACATTAAAGAAAAGAAATGAAGAGCATCGTGTTTTGCAGAGTCATTTTACACCATTAGCAGCAATAAACATTTTATGAGGGACATGGCACTGCCTGGGAATCAAAAGGACACGGTTTTCACCCTATTTGCCAGTAAAATGAGCAATGAGAAAATGAAATCCATACCTCGGGTTTACTTGGGTTTATTTACAGGACAGCTGAATTAGTGACACTTCCTGTGCCAGAAGATTCTCTCCAAGGAACACCTGTGCTGAGGGAGTCCTCGGAGGCAGGCAGACATCTAGGGAGCCTCCCCTCCCCCTGACCTGGGGCAGCGTGTCCCTTACCTTTCCTTTTGGTTGTGTAAAATCCAACAGCTGATCCATCCCGCCACAGAATCTTTGCTTGCTCCTTCACAGAGTGAGGTAAAAAAAACATGTCACCGTCATCCAAATTTCTCTCCAATCTTCCAAAAATAACGACGTTTAGAATGAAAAGCACAATCCTTTCCCCAAATGACTGAACCTTTGAAGGGAAAAAAAATAAATAAATAAGAAAGAAAGAACAAGCAAGTGAGAGAGAAAATCACATGCGATAAATTTTGCACTTGGAACCAACCCACACATCGGGGCCAGGTGTGTGCGCCATCACACAATTCCGTTCATGCTCAAGAGCCAAAATGTGAATCATAGTTTCTCACGGGGGTTTTCAGAACCCTGACCTTTTGCACCCATCGGCCTCCAGGAGTGAGCGGCAGTGCCCAGAGGGGTCTCCCAGGGTCCCTCCCGGGCCACCTATATGGAATGTAAGTAGACAGAGGACAATCCATTGCAGGTCAAAAAACAAGAAGTTACCTCCAGGGGGGGCACACAAGCCATTTCAGCAGATCCCCTGGATGTGTCTAGAAATAAATCCAATCCGCCATTTTTAATAACAGTCCCAGAATTCCGGCCCTCAGAAGGATGGTAAAGAATTGGGGGCATCAAAAAAAAAAAAAAAAAGAATTGGGGGGATCAATGGCTACATCAGAAGCAGATGATTTTCAATGGTTTGTGATGTGGTAGATTTGGAGCACACACTACAGTCCCAACCCCAGAGAATTACCGGGAGTCAAGGGCCATCTTGTTCTAAGGCTATAAAATGAAACCACTTCTTGCCTCCCACAATGTCATGACAGGTGAAGAAACTATGTGGTCAAGGTCAGGCCCACACAGAGCTTTAGCATTAACAAGTCAAAATGACTTCATGGTCCCGCCTGTTAAAATTTTCTGCATTTGTATAGCCCACAGGTGGCAAATATGTGGCATAAACAGAGGCCTCCAGCTCCGCCACCCCAGCAGACATAACTAATCAATCCTACTCTATGTGGCTGAGCCTGGACATGGTCACAGAGTCCTTCTAAATGCATTCCTCCAGACAACCACAAGCCAGCACTCAATGTGATTCTTCAGATGAACCCAGTCAACTGTTGATCAAGTGACAGTATCGTTTTATTAGATTGTAACTCTGACAAGACTTCTATGTGACAGCCTGCTTGTGTGGGCATTTGTCACCCATCCTATGCATCACCACGAGATCAGCAATGCCATTAAATGGGCTGTGACTTCCACCCACAAGCTAGCATTCGAGTCTCTTACCCGCTGGGGAGGTCCTGATTTGTAAGTAAGGAAATTGAAACTCAAGGAGGGTAAGTGGTTACATTTATTGATTTCCCTGCCTCATTCCAAAGAGGACTTATATGCCAGCTGGATGAGGGCTCTGTCAGAGGCAGGCAGGCTCAAAACAACAGGCCAGGGCTTCTGAGTCCCAGCCTGGTGTACCTGCGACAGCCCAGTCCATGGTTGCCTTCTGCATCTTCATCCATTACAACCAAGGTTTTGGAAATGGGAAGTTTAATATAAATATCTACACTTAGTTTTATATTGAATACTTAATCCTTAAAGTTTTATCATCATCATCATCATCATGTGTGACTGTGGCTTCTTGGCCTGTGGATTTGCTGAAAGATCTTTAGCAATGCCAACTCTCTGAGCCTCAGTTTCTTCCACTGGTCAGGGGAGAAGATTGCCTGAGTCATCCTTAAAACACTTGTTTTTGGGGAAGGGTGGGTAAAACAAACAAACAAACAAACAAAACACTTGTTTTCAAATGCTCTAATAAAAAATAAGGCAGCTTGCTGCCCTCTCGCAAACGGCACAAAGTGTTTGGTGCCAATAAATTTATTAATTGGTCTAGAATGTAAAACAGTTCACCTTCATCTGGAGCCAAATCTTAAATGAGGAAAAGCTTTGTGAAAACCACACCTGCTCAGCTCTGAGAAGCCACCCCAATTTTGTATCTCAGACAGTAGCAGCCAAATCCAGTTCAGACGTGAAGAATCACTAGCTGGTCACAAAACCTGAGTGGGGTGATGTGGGAGGTTATATTTTTCAACTTATAAAACCAAAAAGTTCAGAGGAAAGCCAGAAGAGAAAAGCAGATTGCATCTGGCAGAAAGGAAATATCCAATCAAAAACTGGCAGGAGAAAAAAGAGGAAAGAAAATGCACTTAATTTATCCAATTTCATTACGGGGCGGGGGGAGAAATGTGTGTTATTCTGACTTAGAAACGTTTCTGGAAACACAAAACCAAGATCCAGTTCTAATCCCTCAATTAGGACCACTAATTATGTTAACAGAAAAAAAATTAAGCCTTTTTTTTTTTTTTGGTAATTTATGAAGAATAGCTGGCTAAGAAACAAAATGTAATTAAGAGAAAAAAAAAATCAAGACCCCATATTCTACAAATGGAGAGGGAAACTATCTCCCTAGATGAGGCAGATCGATCTTTACAACACGGTTCATTAAGTGCAAGTGGCATCCAAGTTTCTTTCTGTCCATAACATAGGCCACATTTTCAGAAAATCTGGGGTTTCCCTCATCTAAACACGGAGGAATGGACACACGGAAGAAGTGACCACTCTTGTTCTGGGGAAAAAAAAAAATTATTTAAAGAGCAAGTCAGACTCCTCCTGGCATTCAGAACCCCCAACCACTAAATACCTCTGGCCCACCTGTGGGAAGGGGCCGGAACAGCAAGACAAATGAGTACGCCAGGCCATCCCACTGGGTACCCCACACTCATTGGCTGAATCTCAAGCCACTGTTAAATTTGCTGGGGGTGGGAGGAGGGGACACTTTTAAAAACAGTATCTACTGAGTCAATTAAAACCAGACCTGAGGGCACCTGGGTGGCTTAGTCGTTAAGCATCTGTCTTCGGCTCAGGTCATGATTCCAGGATCCTGGGATTGAGGCCCGCATCGGGCTCCCTGCTCAGCGGGGAGCCTGCTTGTCCCTCTCCCACTCCCCCTGCTTGTGTTCCTTCTCTCGCTATGTCTCTCTGTCAAATAAATAAATAAAATCTTAAAAAAAAAAACCAGACCTGAAAATACCCTGCTGTTTGCAACAATATGGATGTAACTAGAGGGCATTATACTAAGTGAAATAAGTCAGGCAAAGACAAGTACTGCATGATCTCACGTGCATGTGAAATCTTACAAAACCCAACTCATCGGAACAGAGAATAGAATGGTGATTACCAGAGGCTGGGGGTGGGAGAAGAGAGATGTCGGTCAAAAGGTACAAACTTCCAATTATAAGATGAATAAGTTCTGGGAATCTAATATACAGCAGGGTAATTATAGCTAATAATACTGTATTATATTAAAGTCGCTAAGAGAGTAGATCTTAAATGTTCTCATCACAAAAAAAAAAATGGTAATTATGTAATATGATGCGGGTATTAGCCAACACCATGGTGGCCATCATTTTGCAATATGTAAGTACTTCAGATCAACACCTTCTACGCCTCAAATTTACACAATGTTTATGTCAGATATATCTCAATAAAGCTGGGAAGGGAAAACAGGCATGAAAAAGACAACCCACAGACGGGAAAACAATATTTGCAAATCAAATATTGCAATACATGCAATAAGGACTTGCATCCAGACTATATGGAAAATGTTTACAACTCAACAGTGAGACGTCAAATAACCCAATTAAAAAGTGGGCCAAGGATTTTAATAAATATTTTCCCAAAGGGGATATACGAATGGCCAATAAGTACATGAAAAAATGTTTAACACCCTTAGCCATCAGAGAAATGCAGCTCAAGACCACAATAAGATACCACTTCCCACCAAGTAGGATGGAGAGCATTAAAAAAACAGACAATAACAAGTGTCAGGGAGGACATGGAGAGATGGAAGCCATCAGATGTTACCAGTGGGACTGTTAAACGGTGCACCTGCTGTGGAAAACAGTTCGGTGGTTCCTCAACAAGTTATATAGAGAATTACCATATGACCAGCAATTCTGCTCCTGAGTATATACCCAAGAGAATTGAAAATATATAAGCTCACAAAAATTTATGCACAAATGTTCATAGTGGCATCGTTCCTAATGGCCAAAAGGTGGGAAAAACTCATGTGTCCATCAACAGATACACAGATAAACATACATGCTGTAGCCATGCAGTGGGATATGATCCAGACATAAAAAGGAAGGAGGCTCTAACGCACACTACAATGTGGATGAACCTTGAAGACATTATGCTCAGTGAGAGATGCCAGACACAAAAGCCTACATATTATACAATTCTAGGGATGCGAAATGTCCAGGATAGACAAATCCACAGAGACAGAAAGCAGGTTCCTTGCCAGGGGCTGGGGCAAGAGGGAAATGAGGGGTGACTGCTGACGGGTAAGGGGTTTCTTTTGGGGGTGATGAAAACATTCTAGAATTCAATAGTGATGACTGATGCACAACTCTGTGCAAATATTGAAAATCACTGAATTGTATACTTTGAAAGGGTGAAATTTATGGTATGTGAATTATATCTCAATGAAGTTGTTGTTTAAAGGGAAAAAAACTGAATTTGTTTTTGTTTTTTTTTTTTAAATTGTTCAAGAGAAGGAAAAAACCCAGATTATCAATTTGTTCTCTAAACCAAACCCAAAAGAATACTGATACTTCATTCAGTATTTGTAGGTCCCAATGAGGGAGATCAAGTGGAATTCCAAACAACTGTGGACAGATCCACCATTTCAAGACTGCCAAGAAGCACCTATGGAATTAAGATAAATATGCCAATCAAATGAAAATTGACAGACGTGAGGCAAATAGTCCAAATTCTTCACTAGTTACTACCTTTCTCGTCAGCCGGTGACCCAGCCAAACTGCAGTTGAGCGGACACCACAGGGACTCCAAGGTGCTGCTGTGGCACCTGCCCTCACCCCTGCCATCCTAGGTTTTGGCTTTACAATGGCTCCATACAGCCACAGCCCATTAAAGACCTCCACAGCTGACGTCAATGAGACTGGAGTTTGTGTCCAGTTCTATCACTCTCTAGCTGTGTGGCTCAGCCTCAATTTCTGCATCTGCAAAACAAATATCTTGAGGATTCTAAAATTAGATAATCCCTATAAAGAGTCTGAGGACATAGGCGAGTACCTAACACAATATCTGACTCAGAGTAAGTACCAAAAAACATTACTTGGATGCAATAGGCAGAATTTTCCTACACACTAGAGAGACGATGGGGATTTAAGTTTTAAAACGAAGACATGGGAGGCCACTCAGGAAGGTAAGAGACATCTGCCAATAGCCTGATGCCTGTTGCATACAGCCTTTTATTACTATTTTCCTTAGTGGCAGGGCATTCTAGATTGAATCTCATCCCCCAGAAAGTTGTTGCAAGCCCTAACGCCCAGTACTTGGGAATGTGACTTATTTAGACATAGTCTCTGCAGATGATCAAGTGAAGATGAGGTCATTAGGGTGAGCCCTAATCCAAGATGATTGGTGTCCATATAGAAAGGGGGGATCTGAACAGAGAGAGACCCTCACCGAGGGAAGATGATGTGAAGACATGGGGAGAAGGTCATCTCCAGGCCAAGGAACACCTGAGGCCCCCAGCAGCCAGGACAGATGCCTGAAACAGATTCTCCCTCATGGCCCTCAGAAGGAACCCTGGTTTCAGGCTTATAGTCTCAGGGCCTATGAGACAACAAATTTCTGCTGTTTCAGTGCCCCCCGGTCTGTGAAACTTTGTTTCAGCAGCCCTAGAAGATTAAAACACCAAGGCAGACTGCTTTCAATTATTAACATGATAATAAGCACAGTGACTTTAAAACCTGTTTTGCACTATTTCAGTCTACACCACCTCACCTTCATCAGACCTTCTCTAGCAGGATCAGAGGTTCGTAGGACGTCTTCGGTGGGCCACCAGGACTCCTTTATGTAAACAGCCACCACTAAAGAGAAAGCCAAGAGAAAATGATGATATGCGCGCAGCCAGCCGGCCACCAGAGGGGCGGTTTCAACAGCCTGCAGCCACTGTTAAGGTGAACAGACAAGTACGTGTAGGTAAAGCAGGTGATGTTTCTAGAGCTAAGTTCTCCAAGAGCACTGACCAGGACGGAGTGACCACTCTCACCCGAAGGTCTTCACAGAGGTCTTCACAGATGGCCTGTTGCCACCTCCAAAACAGGAGGTGTGTGTCCCAATGTTATTGGGCAAAAAGCCCTACACACCAAATTCGATGGAAAAGAATTACATCTTTTTTTTCCAAAGTCCAGTTATGTGCCACAACTCAGAACTCCCCATGGAGTCAAATCCAACATTATTGAAAGGCATCGAGCACAGAATCTTTTTTTTTTTAAGATTTTATTTATTTGAGAGAGAGAGCATGAGCAGGGGGAGGGGCAGAGGGAGAGAGAGAAGCAGACTCCCCACTGTGCAGGGAGCCTGATGTGGGGCTCGATCCCAGGACACCGAGATCACAAGATGAGCTGAAGGCAGATGCTTAACCGACGGAGCCACCCAGGCGCCCCTTGAGCACAGGATATTCTTATCGCCCTCAGCACTGGGCCTGGTACTGGCTTCTTTTCCGTGATTTTTTTTTTCCCTTCCCACAGTGATACTGTCACCTGCATTTTTCTGAGAAGGACACTGACACTCTGAGAGGTAAAGTAGCCTGAAGGCAGCCGGTGAGGGGGGCCTGAGGTGGGTCCACCCCTGAGCCATGGACTCCAAGTGCAGTGCTCTCTCGCAGAGGCCAGAACTGAGTCAGCTGGTAGGAAATGGGGTGAATCATGCAAGGGTGGTGGGGGTGCCTTTGAATAAGGAGGCTCTGGGGCTGGATCTGCAGGAGAAGGAAGAGAGACATCTCTCCTCCCCCCTACTCCTGCCCCACCCCAATCTAGACAGTCCCTGAGGCCTGTGGATTCCACCCATTCCATGTTTGGACAAGGGTCCTGCTATTGTAGGGGTGACCTTGGAACAACCTCAACCTCACTAAGCCCCAGGCTCCTCATCAGAGTTGCCCAAACTGATCACCCAAGGTGGCTGACAAGTTCCACTGAGGACTGGGTGCGAAACACCCACCATAGAGCCCCGTGTGTCAAACGTGCTTGGTGACAACTGATCAATGTCAGCTCTGCCCCCCTCGCCCCACCCATGCCCCTGCCACCAAATCAATCAGTTCCACCTGCCACCTCGTGATGGGCTCCATCCCCTCCTCCCCAACCCCAGATGCCAGCAGGGTCCAGGCCACCATGCACAGAAGACCGTGATAATACCTCACCTGGTTCCCTGCCTCAGTCTCCCCCACTGATCCATCCCTACCAAGTGGCCACTCCAAAGGCAAATCTAATCATAGGGATTCCATTTAAACACCAAAGTTACTTCAGTTATTTTCCTGTATTTTTTTTTTTAATTAAGATCATTTTTTACAGCAGTTTTAGGTTCACAGCAAAACTGACAGGAAGGTACAGAGACTTCCCATGTGCCCTCCGCCCACACATACATATAGCATCCCCACCATCAACATCTGCACCAGAGTAGAAACATTTATTACAACTGATGAACCGACACAGACACACCAGAGTCACCCAAAGCCCATGATCTACATTAGAGTCCACTCTTGTTCTACATTCTATGGGTTTGGACAAATGTGTAATGACATGCATCTATCATTATGGTATCATACAGAGTATTTTCACTGCCCTAAAAATTCTCTGGTCTCCATCTATTAACCCCTTGCTCTCATCCCCCACTCCACCCCTGGGAACCACTAATTTTTTTTTTTAAGTCTCTATACTTTTGCCTTTTCCAGAATGTCATTTAATTGGACTCATACGGTTTGTAGTCCTTTTCCGGTAGGCTTCTTTCACTTAGTAATAAGCCTTTAAGTTTCCTCCCGGTCTTTTTCTGGCTAGAGATCTCGAAAATCTTTTTTAGCACTGAATAATACTCCATTGTCTGGATGTACCATAATTTCTCCTCTGGTATCTTTTTTTTCTACCCCTTTTATTAAAAAAAATGCCATTTTTTTTCCAGCTTCTCAAGCCAGGCGTCTGAGGCTGAGAGGTCCAGAAGCCATACAATAAAAAGATGACCTTCCCAGTCAAATCTTTTTAGCTGAAGATGTGTAGGAAAATAAGATGGAACAGAAAACAACAGTCATTTGGACATTTATATAAGGCTCAAGACTTTAAAACCAATTTTGTGGGCCAATCAGGTTAAGCCTGCTACCACCTTCTTCCCTATTTCTGTCTGCTCTTTGAGGAACTTTAGTAGAAAATTCTGTAAGGACCAGGTTACAATGACATTAGTCAGTTATTAAGCATTAACTCTGCCCAGCCAGCCCCACCTCCCCAAAGACCAATAGCGTCTAATCCACTATGTCAGTTTCATACCATTGGTGAATTACATCATCAACAATAGTTCCAAAATTGATTGAGCTGGCTGAGAGAGAAGGGCCAATTAAATGTTTGACACCTGCCTTCATTTATTCAATTAAATTCATGTTCAAAATGGCACCTACTAGAACTTACAGGAGGTTTATAAAGCCATAAGGATTATTTTCCTGCTTAACAAGGTGAATCAATAAAAGATGTTCCATTTACTAGTATGGTGTATTACTGTAATACAGATGTTCAATTTGCTAAGACAGTTTCAAACAGGACACGTGTTATGATTTGACATTTGTGTGGCGCCTTGCAAGTTTCACGGTGTACTGCAGAACATTAATTAGTCACACAAGTTGTCACAAATTAGATTGAACTGTTTTTTTTCAAAATGAATCTGAAGCTGCTAAGGATACATAACAATGAAGGGGAAGTCCAATCAAACTTAACAGGCCTAAAATAAATTGTCCTCCAAACCAACTCTTAAAAAAAAAAAAAAAAACAGAATCAGCCTTCTGGAAACGAGCAGCTTTTGATCAGAGAAGCATAATTCCTAGTCAAGAGGAAACAGTAGGAGAGAATGGTGGCAGAGGCCTGGGAGAGAGACTGTATCCAGCTCAGCAAGGACAAGGGACAGATCCTGGGCACTGCAGAATCAGCCTCAGGGCATCACTTGAGACCCTGAAGCCAACAAGTTCCAAGAGTTAGAAAGTGGAAGGCACACATCTGTGGTCTTAAAAGAAAAAATATTGGGCGCCTGGGTGGCTCAGTTGGTTAAGCGACTGCCTTCGGCTCAGGTCATGATCCCCGAGTCCCGGGATCGAGTCCCGCATCGGGCTCCCTGCTCGGCGGGGAGTCTGCTTCTCCCTCTGACCCTCCCCCCTCTCGTGCTCTCTCTATCTCATTCTCTCTCTCAAATAAATAAATAAAATCTTTAAAAAAAAAAAAAAGAAAAAATATTGATCCATCTCCTCTAGGCTGTCTCCCATGTATGGCCTGAGCAGAGACCAGACGCTCATAGAAGGCTGTCCAGGGGTGACAACAATCAACAGGGCGTTGTGAGTTAAAAGCCAGTCTCGCTGCATGAATTTAATTTCTCTGCCCCCCCAAGTGACAGGTGATGTGGACCTCAGAGAAATGTCAGTAATGGATTCTATTCTGGGACACTCCAAGGTTTCCCAAACAAGTTAAGACAGCAAGGTCCCTAAGCCTAAATCCCAGCGGCCTGGCTTCATTGAAGCCCAGCATGGTCAACTGTATTCAACTACCTGAATTCAGTCCCTGCATGCATGAACAGTGCTGTCTGTCCTAGGCTCCCAGCGGCTGATGAGTAAGTCCCCATCCTTGCCCCTGGGGGTTGGCAGGCTGCAGAGGAAGAGAGCGAGCGATAATCAAGCTGCCCCAGTATAGGCCGAGGCATGAAAGGTGCTGAACTCGAGATGGGAGCCAACGTGTCATCGGGACCCAGAAGAGAGAGGCAATTCTGTGGAGGGGTGTTGGGAAGGCATCCCCAGGGATTTCAGACAGCTCGGGTTCTGGATTGATGGGTAAGGCTTCAACAGGCAGAGACAACAGGCAAGGGCGCTACAGGCAGGGTAACCTGTGAGCAGAGGCACAGAGCCCTACAAGTTCAAGGCCGCTCTCAGGGCATCTCAACAGCAGGGATAGCTGGAATGAGGCCTAAACAATGGAAAGACAGGGCTGCAAACATTGATGACAACAAGGTTTCAGAATACAAAGCTAATACACAAAAGCCAACTGCTTTCCCACACACCAGCCATGAACAAGTAGAATTTGAAAATAAAAAACACAATACCATTTATATCAGCACCTCCAAAAATGAAATACTTAGGTATAAATCTAACAATATATGTACAAGCTCTACCAGGAAAATTATAAAACACAGAAAAACAAAATCAAAGAACTAAATAATGAAACAGTCTATGTTCATGGATAAGACGACTCAATATTGTCAAGATGTCAGTTCTTCCCAATTTGATCTATTGATTCAAATCAATCCCAATCAAAATCCCAACAAGTTATTTTGTGGATATCAACACACTGATCCTAAAGTTTACACGGAGAGGCAAAAGACCCAGAATAGCCAACACGAGATTGAAGGAGAATTTGGAGGAATGACCCTACCCAACTTCAAGACTTACTATAAAACTGCAGTAATCAAGACAGTGTAGTTTGGTGAAAGAAGAGACAAAAAGATCAATGCAACAGAATGAGGAGCCCAGAAATAGTCTCTCATAAATACAGTTCACTGACCTTTGAGCAAATAAAATGGAACAAAGAAAGTCTTTCCAACAGATGGTGCTGGAACAGCTGGGCATCCACACACATAGAAATGAAGCTAGACACAGACCTCTCGCCCTCACAAACATCATCTCAACAAAATGTGAGCTTCATCCACTCACCAATCTCTAACGGACTTTGCTGCCAGTGGAGAGCAGGATGACATAAAGCACTTAGATGTGGCCCCATGCACCCGTGTAGGGAAAAGACCACAGCCTTCAGAACCAGATGGGGTTCAAATTCTGGCTTCTCTAATTACAAGTTATGTGACCTTAGCCCCCTGCCCAGCCTCAAGTCCCCCACCTGTCAAGTGGAGACCACAACATCCTCCCACCTGATCATTACCCAGGTTAGGTGAAAGAGCTCCCCTCCTCAAACTGCTTTTCCTAAGGTGCTGGAAGCTTGTCAGTGGTTTCCAGAAATTTCCTCCACTTGCTTCAAGTGGTGCGCTGGGGTTTTGAAGAAGTATGAAAAGCCCTTTGTTACTTGTTGGCTTTTGTCAGTGAGACAATGGAAACAAGCATGCTTCATAACATTCCCGTCTCTTCCTGGGAACTCCCATTCCAAACTTTCTGCTCTGGTTTGCACGGAAATGTCTGTCTTTCTCCCCCCCCAGCTTGACTACGGCTGTCCTGTCTGCTCCCTCAAGTGGATATAGGTTTCTACCCAGCACATCTTCTCATGCCCGCTCCTTTTTCTGTCAGGGGGTGTGAATCTGACCACCGCGTCCCTCACTTTCTCCTTCCAAGGCTGTGGGCACACATCATGCTTGATTAAGACACACACTTCAACCCACCCAGTACCTCCCAACAAAATTTTTAAACCTTTCATCTTGCCTACTAAGATTTCCTAAAGGAGCTAACTTCTTTTTTATTTAAACATGCTCTTTATAATGAATCAATAAACAAAGCAATCATTGTTGAGAGGATGACACGACGTTTCCACAGCACGGGACAGGGAGAGCTGGTTGTTGTCACCTATCACCTCGGAAGGACGGACTATGACAAGAGGGGGGAGCTTTCCTGAGGAGGATTCTGAGGCCACATTCCGAGTCGGCAAGGAGGAAGGAGGACTGGGCTGGATTAGCAACAGGTTGCACTTGTCCTTCCTCCTCATCTGCTCCAGCACAGGGGACAATGACAGAATGCACCCCAGTGGTACACGGACCCTCCAAAGGTCACAACTCTGAAGCACTTGCTGCCCATTGAACCCACACGCTGAGTCACTAGGATGTGCGAAGCACATAATAAATCCACTCAAGGAATTCAATTTAGACTCTGGCTTAAGACACTGACAGCTCAGAGGAGGGGACAGTGTCTGGGACATGAAGCAGAAGAAAGCAAAATCGGATCAGGACAGCCGAGAGGAAGAAGCAGGCATTCCTACCGAGGGGCCGGGAGAGTCTTCGGTGAAAGGTGTCCGCAGCAGGCCTCCAGAAGGAGTCAGGCCCAGGCAGGAAAGGGGACTCCGGATGGGGCAGGGGACAGAGCCTCAGAGATGTGAGGGCACACAGCATGCCAGGCAAGGACAGGAAGGCACAGGGAGGAGGCCAGTCAGGGAGGACTCGAGGGCCCTACCCCGGACACCACTGCCAGCCATCATGCTTCGGAGGCAATAAAGGGACATGACCCAGTTACAGTTCTAAAACAATAACGTGTCCCACAAGACACTCACCCAGCGTCTGGCACGACACCAAGGGCGGGATCACGGTTCCTGCTTGCCACAGCTGGTTCGTGTGTTCCAGGCGACGCTCAGAGGGGTTAAGAAACCTGCTCAAGGGCATGTGCCTACAAACAGCACCACTGGGGCCGGATGTGAATGGGGTCCTGCTGGCTCCGGAGCCCCCGTGCTCCAGGTGAAGGAACCGACGGAGAGCCAAGAGGACAGAGCCAGGGGCCAGGCCCCCATGAAAGCTCACAGAGTCGGAGAGAGAGAAATGAAGGATGAGGAAGAGACAAGCCAAGACACTATGACAAGAAAGGAGAGACCAGCACGGAAAGACCTTACCACAGTGGATGCCTGTGGATTTCATTTTGCACTTCGGGAGGGGGCGGGGTCGGCCATTTACTCAGCACTGACAAGTGCCAGGCACTGTCCTTGGCACCAGTGGGGGCAAGACAGGTGACCGGGCCATGACCACACACACCATGACCTCCCAGACATGAGCGGCAATCACGCACCCACCCAGGGGCTGTATGTTCATCCACTGGGGCTGCCAGGACAAAATGTCATAGACATCTATAGGCTTATAAACAGCAGAAGCGTAGTTCTCACAGTTCTGGAAGTCTGAGATCGGGGCGCCAGCATGAGCGGGTTCTGGCTGGAACCCTCCCTCTTCCAAGTTCCAAGCTGTTAACCTCTGGCAGGGTCTTCACATGGCGGGAGGGGCAAGAGAGCCCTCTGGGATCTCTTGGGTAAGGACACGATTCTCATTCATGAGGTGGAGCACCTCCCCAAAACCCCACTTCCCTAAAGCCATCACACTGGGGTTTGGATTTCGACATATGAATTTATGGGGGTCACAAACATTCACACCACAGCAGTCTTTCTGCGGAAGAGTGCCAGTCAAAGGCCTGAGCCAGACTGGGCTTCACAGCTGGGGGCTGTGGGGGCCAGGCTGAGGTATGAGCTTCACAGAAAGTCTCTGGAAGAGTCTGGCCAGTGAGAGACATAATGAGAGTGGTGTTTTAGAAAGAGAACAGTTGGATTATGGCCAGGTAGGAGGAATTAGCCCTTTTGAAGTTAAAAAAAAAAAAGGTCATTGGAGAAGCATCTCACTGCCTGGGTGTAGAGAATGGTTTCAGGTGAGGCTGGAGGCAGGGAGGACAATGGGAGGCTGCGGTGATCCAGACAAGAAGTGAGCAGGGGCTGACTGCAGAGCAGTCATGCTGGTGGGGAGCGAGATGCCCAGGGGAGAGAAAACATCCCTGGGTATCGGACTGGTCTAAGGCAGAAGAGACAGGGGGAGGTTGGGGTGGCAGCCAGCTCTCGAGCCTGAGTGAAAAACACACGTGCCTCCACCTGGAAGAAGGGAAGACCAAAAGATGGAGACGTGAAGGCTTCAGTTTTGAAATGCCTGTTAGAGAGATCGAGGTCGGGGCAGCCAGGAGGCAGCTGGATACACAGCCCGGAGCTGAGCAGAGACACAGAGAAGGTCCCTGCCCCCATACCATCCTGGGAACCAAAGACGGAAAGGGCTGACACACATACGTCTTACCCCCTCGCACTAACCGCAAGTTGTTCACGTACTGGTCCCTGGTCTATACTTCTTCAATCACAACTGAAAGGGCTTTAAGTCCCCTGCTGCCCACCCCCCCGCCCCACCTTGATGGCTCCCCTGGACTCTAAGCTGACATCAATTGCCCCGTTACAAATCTAAGAAATATGTAGTTCGACAAAAAAAAAAGAGCACAGTTAAACCAAAGTGACAGGCCATCTTCCCAAAAGCAAAATACACGTAGGGGGGGAAAAAAATGCTGAAAAGTTCTGGCAGAGGACAGCACATAAACACATTCCAAGGCATTGCATGACTTTTATGCAACATTGAGCGAGCCGGTCAATAATTTAAGGGGAGGAGAAAAATACGCAAGTTGACATAGCAACTGTCACATCACATTACTCAGGCTGCCATTTCCATACAGATGTCTTCCTTAAAGGAAAACACTTCCCCAGATGCCCCATGAACTCGGGCGCCTCTCTGCCATGGAGAAACATCTGGTTTGCAATATATTTGCAACAGGCTCCCTGTGGCTCTCGGGCCTTTGTTGCCTTAAGCAATTTTGTTTTCATGAGTCTAGATTTTAACTCAGGGAAGAGGGGCAAGATGGGGTGGCTGGATCCTGAGCTACAGCTGGACTGCAAGGTGTTGGAGCAGAAAGAAGCCCTCACCAAAGCTAGTGCATGGAGGAAAGGAATCTTAAAATCACCAGGCTGGACCGACCAAGGCAAGTGCAGCGAGTTTCTCAGGCCCCAGGGAAGCAGAGAGAAGTGCAGGCAGCCCACAGTGCATGGGTAAAACCCTCAGATGCCTCCCAGACGCACCCTTGCCCCCAAACAATGGCTCTATCTTTGGCACTAGAAATATTTTCCTCAGACCTTCCCTGTTTCGCAAATACCATTAGTCCCTTGGTAAGAATGACATGTCTTTGTTTGCGGGATGCTGTTTTCCCCTACATTTAAATCCAACTCACAGTAAGTGCCATAAATTAACAGGGAATAAAGAAGAAAATCCCAAACAATAGCCAACATGTGTTCCCAAAACACGATGCTGTCGCTGTGCATAGTTCTTCAAACTGCATCCATCACTGCCCAAGGAAAATAGAACCCTCGGAGCCCCTTCTGGCTTAAGTGAACTCTGGTCCTCCTGAACCTGGGGGTCGCCTTCACAGCTAGAAGGAACAGGTTTCTAAACTGAAGCTGCATTCCTGGCCAGAATTCTTTTCCCCCAAACTGTCAAACCCACTTACGTGGGACTCTACCTGTGTGGAAGGTGGGAGGAGGGACCCGTCCTCAGCTGACGTTGACCTTTGCATTACCCAAAAGGCAAGCAGACTCAAAACTCCCAGATCCAGGGCACCTGGGTGGCTCAGTTGGTCAAGCATCTGCCTTTGGCTCAGGTCATGATCCTGGGGTCCTGGGATGGAGCCCTGCATCGGGCTCCCTGCTTGGCGAGGAGCCTGCTTCTCCCTCTCCCTCTGCTGGCTCCCCCTGCTTGTGTGCTCTCTCTCTGTGTCAAAGAAATAAATAAAATCTTCAAGGAAAAAAAAACAAACGAACACCAAGACCCAACATCCACACGATCATGGGAAGCTACACCAATGAGGTGCCTACTAACCAGGTGGTCCCTGGACACTAGGTTTCATGAGTCTGTGGGGTCCTCACGCTTCAAAGCAGAAAAACTGCAATTACTTCTCCTCATGTTGAATTCAGATTTCACCAGGCCTGCAAGCCTCTCCTCTGCCCACCCCCCGCCCCATAGTAGCTTGCTTTTTACCGGACATACAGAAACCACCATTTTATTGGGTCAGATTGACAGGCTCATCCTGCTAAACAGAGCTGTGTTTAAGCCCCAACCATCGCCCACGCCAGGAGGCCAGGCCTCTCCCTTTAAGGCCCACTCAGGACAAGGAGCTGCCCTAGCTGGGTCTCTTTCTGGGGGTCAGAAATTCACGGCACCCTTCCACCACCACCTTCGGGCCTTCCCTCCTTGACTCGTCCCCCAAAGTCTGGACAGCACGCTCAAGGGTGAGGAGCATCCCAGGTAGGGTTCCCCAATTCTGAAGGCCCCTGGGCAGCTCAGCGGCGCACCTCCTATCCCCGACTCCACACCCACCTGCCCCGAATGCAGCCCAGAGTCAGCCTGGACTCGGGCCCGGCGTGTCGCAATCCCACCCGGCCCACGACAGCCACTGGGAAGGCGAGCTCCGCAGCGGTTCCAGTTTCATCTGAATGTTTGCCTTGGCTCTTGCTGTCGCTGCAGGCCTAGAATGGGCATGCTTTTCCAGGAAAAAATCATCATTTTCTGATTCCCTGCTTGTTTTTCTCAGGGTGCACATGACATGCAATCACCAAAAACTGTAAATAAATTAGCAGCAATTTGAAGGATGAGTGTTATGCTTGGTCACAAAACGTCCTGGAAGCCAGCTAGGGG
Organism: Neomonachus schauinslandi; assembly: GCF_002201575.2. Lineage (NCBI taxonomy): Eukaryota > Metazoa > Chordata > Mammalia > Carnivora > Phocidae > Neomonachus > Neomonachus schauinslandi. The sequence continues at coordinate 126,687,343 of NC_058411.1, read as the reverse complement.
GATAGATGTTCTAACCAGAGAAGTCAACATGTGGCAAAGACAGCAAACAGTCTCTCCTCCAGCTGCCTTCTCCGGAAGGATCCTGCTTTCTGTTTGTCAGCCTGGCCACCTCCCCTGCACACGTCTGCCTGCCCTGCACAGGGAGCTAACGAGAATTTAGCCAACACCCTCCGGGAAGAGCCCCCACCCCACCCCCCCCCCAAGAGCTGACCCTCCCTCTAAGATCAGCCATAGGAAATGACTGGAGAGATGAACAGCCACCAGGGACCAACTACAAAGTGATGTGCCCCACACTGAAGGTGAGCCCCACCCAGACTCCTCCCTCCAATTTGAGGTCCCACAGACACTTCGGACATGAGCTCAGCTTACCCTCACCCCAAATTTTTCCTTCCAAATCACCCGACATTGTTGGCACCACCGCCAGCCCAGCTGCAACCCAAGCCATTCCCAGCCCTTCCTTCCCGCACCTGCAGTCCACCCCCAATCCTTTCATTCCCACTGCTTCTCCAACCCTCCCCGCCAGGCAAGCCCTCAGCATCCCTCCCCTGGGCGCTAAGCACCTCCCAAGGACTTGTTGGCTTCTCCTTCTATTCATCGTCCCTTCTGGTCATGCGTAAGGCATCTGCGAAGGGCTGAAGATCCAAACAGGACCCCCGTGTCTCCAGCCCCAGAACGCACCCATCCTCCAGAGCATCACTAGTCATCTCTCTCTCCCTGCCCTCAGCTCGGCCTCCCTGCAGCCAAGGGCCGGGGAGAAGGTTCTGTGAAAGGAAACTTCAAAATATTCAAAGAAGCGACCGGTGTGAGTCATGGTCAGACCCTCCAAGATGGGGAGCTGCTCGGAGTGGGTGGTGGGGGCCACCTTCCGGGTCCCCTGGGCCTCTGCAGGTACTCCTTCAGGTCCAGAGCCCCAGCCCTGTAGGGCAGAAGAGCAGTGTCTGTGATCACTGTGTGACCCCCAGTGAGCCCAAGTGCCCGGAGAGAGAATCAGAGGTCCCAGGAAATAGAGGAGAACTCCTGCCCCCTATTTTGACCAGATCGCCACTTCCCTACCAAGAACCAGGGTTGGCCCCTCCCTACACCCAGCAAGACCCAAATGACCCTTTATTCTGGAAACTCCTGTAGCACTGTGGCATTAGTTCTCCTTCATTTGACTTAATTATAAATTGCCATTTTTATTTTTTTTTTTTTTTAAAGATTTTATTTATTAGAGAGAGAGAGAGAGAGAAACAGCATGAGAGGGGATAGGGTCAGAGGGAGAAGCAGACTCCCCGCTGAGCCGGGAGCCTGATGTGGGACTCGATCCCAGGACTCCGGGATCATAACCTGGGCCGAAGGCAGTCGCTTAACCAACTGAGCCACCCAGGCGCCCCTAAATTGCCATTTTTAATCAGCCTCTGGACATTCCTCCTCATCCTCTCTGATCATCTGACCACTGGGTTTTATATGAAAAAAAAAAAAAAAACCTGAAAAAAAAATTATCCGAAAAAGGGCTAGGAAAAAAAAAAAAAATCTGGCAAGTTTCCTAACATGGAAAACAGGTAGAGATCATCTAGGAAAATTACACATGTGGCCCAGAACTTTGCAGAGAGACCTCCCAAACAGAAAGGGTCAGAGGTTAAAAGAACAAGTATAGAGGATGGGCGGCCCCTCATAACCAAGGACAGGTCCCCAGGCCCAGCACAATCCTTTAAGATCACATGGGAAAGGCTGGAGCACCGAGTAAGTCTGAGCAGGCTGGGAAAATATTCAGGAAAATAGAGTGAGCAGCCTGGGGAGGCTGGCTCGATTCCGAGGGGAGAACCTGGAGGGAGGAATGCACCTTAGCCAGATGCTCTAATATTAGGTCACAGAGGACCATCTTCACTGGGAAGGTGGAGGGCCGCCAAATTAGGAGCAAGTCTGGCAACTGGAAATAGTGGAAAGGCAAGAGGGGGTGCATTAGCTACTTCCAGAGGAGCTCAAATCTCTAGACACAGTGAATTTATGTCCCAGGGACCAGAAAGTCCTGCGAATGTGATCCTAAAGTTGTAACCCTTAATCTCTGAGAGCATGGGAGGCCAGAAAACCCCAGAATGAACCAGTGCTATCCTAGTGTGTAAGGGGAAGATGTAGATCTTGGAACCAATGCCTGGTTCCCCGAACATCCCCTCTTAATGAGAGTCTAGAGTGAATTATAAAAGATGGTACAGGAGGGGGCGGAGCAAGATGGCGGGGGAGTAGGAGACCTGGATTTCGTCTCCTCTCAGGAATTCAGCTGGATAGGGATCAAACCATTCTGAACACCTACAAACTCAACAGGAGATCGAAGAAAAGAAGAGCAACAACTCTCTCATCAGAAAAGCGACCACTTTCTGGAAGGTAGGACGTGCGGAGAAGTGAATCCGAGGCGATATTCGGGAGGATAGACGGCGGGGAGGGGCCTCCGGCGGCCGCTTCTGGCAAGTGATAGAGCCGCGGAGCACAAAATCGGAACTTTTAGAAGTCTGCTCCGCTGAGGGACGTCACTCTGGTGGCCAAGCGGGGGGTGGAACCCTCCGGGACAGTGTGGTCTCAGGACCCACGGGTCACAGAAAGACCAGGGGTGCCTGAGTGCGGCAGAGCTCCCAGGTAACGGAGCAGGGAAGCCGGCTGCAGAGGCGGAGCACAGGCGCGGGCTCTCAGCTCGGGGTTGCCATAAACCGAGATCCGCGGCACAGTCGGGCCCCTGCTCCTCCAGCAGGGACCCAACAAGCGGCAGATCCGGGGAGACTCACCTTCCTCCCCCGGGAGGAGCCGCGCGTGAGTGCGCCGCAGGGATCTGCTGGGTTTGGAGACTCCACCCGGGGTCGGGTGCCAGAGATAGAAACGCGCGGTCACAGGCCGGGTGAGCACGGAGTGCGGCTGGAGACCGGGGAGACGGGAGTGACTGACGGCTTTTCTCTGGGGACTCACTGAGGAGAGGGGCCCCGAGTTCTCGGCTCCTCCGGGGCGGAGATTGGGAGGCCGCCATTTTCACTCTCCGCCTCCAAAGCTGTACGGAAAGTTCACAGGGAACAAAAGCCCCGGAGAGCAAACCCAAGCAGATTACTTAGCCGGGAGGGGGCAAGGGCGGGGCACTTCCGCCTCTGGCAGAGACATTTGGAAACCATGGCAACAGGCCCCTCTCCAGAAGATCAGCGGGAACAGCCAGCCAAGACCAAGTTTACCGATCAATGAGAACGGCAGAACTCCAGCGCTAGGGGAATACTGCACATAGAATTCATGGCTTTTTTACCATGATTCTTTAGTCTTTCAAAGTTAATTTTTTTTTAACTGTCTTTTTTTCTTTTTTTTCTTTTTGAATTTTTCTTTTTCCCTTTTTCAACCAACATCTTATCAATCCCTTTTTTAAAAAAAAACATTTTTATTTTTCATTTTTAGAGTCATATTCTATCCCTTCATAGTAGTTACCTGTATTTTTGGCTTATATATATAAGTTGTTCTCTCTTTAAAATTTTGAGATAGTTTCTTCTAACAGATTAAAATATACCCTAAATCTCTAGTATATGGTGTTTTCTATTCCCCTGCCTGATCACATCCCCTCCCTTTTTTTTTCTTTTTTCTTTTTTTTAAATCCTTTTCTTTCTTTCTTCAAACAACTTTTTATCAATTCCTTTTATAAAATTTTTTATAATTTCCATCTTTACAGTCATATTCCATCCCTTCATCATATCAACCCTTATTTTTGTACATAGATAAGTTTTTCTTTCTTTAAAATTTTGGGAGGCACTTTCTTCTAAAAGACCAAAATACACCCCAAATCTAGTGTGTGGCACTGATCTATATACCAGGCTGATCATATTTGATCACATTCTGTTTTTTTTGTTGTTGTTGTTGTTTTGTTTTGTTTGTTTTTGTTTTTATCTTTATCTTTTACTTTTTCTTTTTTTTCTTTCTCTTTTTTCTCTCTTTCCCTTTCTTTTCCCACTGCTTCAGGTCTTTTCTGATTTGTTTAGAGTATATTTTCTGGGGACGTTGTTACCCTGCTAGCATTTTGTTGTCTCATTAATCTATTCTCCTCTGCACAAAATGACAAGCTGGAAAAAATCACCTCAACAAAAAGAACAAGAGGTAGTACCGACTGCCAGGGACCTACTCAATACGGACATTAGTACGATGTCAGATCTAGAGTTCAGAATCATCACTTTAAAGATACTAGCTGGGCTTGAGAAAAGCATGGAAGTTATTAGAGAAACCCTTTCTGGAGAAGTCAAAGAACTAAAATCCAACCAAGTAGAAATCAAAAAGGCTATTAATGAGGTGCAATCAAAAATGGGGGCAATAACTGCTAGAATAAATGAGGCAGAAGAGAGAATCAGTGATATAGAAGACCAAATGATGGAAAATAAAGAAGCTGAGAAAAAGAGAGATAAACAACTACTGGATCACGAGGGCAGAATTCGAGAGATAAGCAATACCGTAAGATGAAACAACATTAGAATAATTGGGATCCCAGAAGAAGAAGAAAGAGAGAGAGGGGCAGAAGGTATAATGGAGCAAATTATAGCAGAGAACTTCCCTAATTTGGGGAAGGAAACAGGCATCAAAATCCAGGAAGCACAGAGAACCCCTCTCAAAATCAATAAAAATAGGTCAACACCCCGACATCTAATAGTAAAACTTACGAGTCTCATAGA
>NC_058411.1:126675850-126682675 GCF_002201575.2 Neomonachus schauinslandi | reverse complement strand
TGCAATCAAATATGGGGGTGCTAACTGCTAGGATAAATGAGGCAGAAAAGAGAATCAGTGATATAGAAGACCAAATGATGGAAAATAAAGAAGCTGAGAAAAAGAGAGATAAACAACTACTGGATCACAAGGGCAGAATTCGAGAGATAAGCGATACCATAAGATGAAACAACATTAGAATAATTGGGATCCCCTCCTACACTGTTGGTGGGAATGCAAGCTGGTGCAGCCACTCTGGAAAACTGTATGGAGGTTCCTCAAAAAGTTGAAAATAGAGCTACCATATGATCCAGCAATTGCACTACTGGGTATTTACCCCAAAGATACAAAAGTAAGGTTCCGAAAGGGTACGTGCACCCTGATGTTTATAGCAGCAATGTCCACAATAGCCAAACTGTGGAAAGAGCCAAGATGTCCATCAACAGATGAATGGATAAAGAAGACGTGGTATATATATACAATGGAATATTATGCAGCCACCAAAAGGAATGAGATCTTGCCATTTGCAACGACGTGGATAGAACTGGAGGGTATTATGCTGAGCGAAATAAGTCAATCAGAGAAAGACATGTATCATATGACCTCACTGATATGAGGAATTCTTAATCGCAGGAAACAAACGGAGGGTTGCTGGAGTCGGGGGTGGGGTGGGAGGGATGGGGTGACTGGGTGATAGACACTGGGGAGGGTATGTGCTCTGGTAAGCGCTGTGAATTGTGCAAGACTGTTGAATCTCAGATCTGTACCTCTGAAACAAATAATGCAATATATGTTAAGAAAAAAAGAAGAAGAAGAAGGTAGCAGGAGAGGAAGAATGAAGGGGGGGAAATCGGAGGGGTAGACGAACCATGAGAGACGATGGACTCTGAAAAACAAAGTGAGGGTTCTAGAGGGGAGGGGGGTGGGAGGATGGGTTAGCCTGGTGATGGGTATTGAGGAGGGCACATTCTGCATGGAGCACTGGGTGTTATGCACAAACAATGAATCATGGAACACTACATCTAAAACTAATGATGTAATGTTTGGGGATTAACATAAGAATAAAAAATTTAAAAAATAAATAAATAAATAAAATCTTTAAAAAAAAATGTACAAAGCATTGTATCGACATGGAAAGATGTTTATTACAGACCGGACTGTATTGTGAGAGAGACCTGAATGTTTAAAAAGTATATGCAGAAATAAAAATCATGGAAACACGTCAAAATGTTCACAGCAGTTAACTGCTATTTTTTTTCATTTTCTCTGTCCCTGGTGATAATTCCTAAATATTATACAACGAGCATACCCTGGTTTATTGCCAGAAAAATCAATAAGTATTATTGTATTTTAAATGTGATAGGGCAGTTTCAAGACTGGAAACAGTTAATTAGGACTTTTCCGAGAACCAGAGCAATGTGGTGTGATATATCCTCAAACCACCTTCTCATCTTTCTTTTCGTTTGGAAAAATTTCTCAGGATTCCAAAAGAAAAGTTAAATTTGCTAAAAGCAATGAGGAACTCTGATACTACCCCAAATGAGACTATTTCAACTGCTAAGTGATAGGGCGTGTCTACAATTTCTTAAGGAAATGCCAAAATGGTAGGAAAACAATTGAAAATATTCTCATGAAAATTTATAAAGTCCTTTCAGCATTCCTATCACATAAAAACAACTTATTTTTAAGGGCTGTCCTATTTTATTATGTTTTTGCTAATAACACTAAAATTATTCATTCACTGCACATACTTACATAGTAGGTTTTTTTTTTAAGTAATGTAATTTCAGAAATAAGGGTGAAATGAAAACAGAGGACTGAAAGGGCATCGTAGAGTCCTTCAGAGCTCTCGGATTTCACCCGCTTCTCAGGTTACACCCAGCCTTCCCCACACTCCATCCCACCCTGCAGCCCACAGCCCCTGGCTCCCCCAAAGAATTAGCAACCCTAACCCTAACGGAGAGCTTGCTTCCTTTTTCGGCATAACTGCCACTAGGGGGTGCTGAAGGCGTGTGAGTGCTGGGACCTCAGTCTGCAGCTCCACAATGAAGAATCACCCAGGGGATTCTTCTAGGAGTTGATTATGAACTAGCATCTCCAAAGTCTCAAGGAAGCCACAACTGTATAAGCTGCACAAGCCACTGTTCTAATGAACTCTGGAACAACTTCAGTACAGTGAAATAAAACTCTACTATGCTGGACAGACAGCAATGATATCATCTGGTACGAGCAAAATCTTCTACATACAAAACAAGAAAATCTTGTCTCTTTGAACAGATCAGACTTAAATCTGAAAGAAAGGTGACTGACTGAGGTACAACCCAAGATTCACATATTCTTTTCACTTACTGCATGAGAAAAACCGTTCTTCAAAATAACTCATTTTTAAAAATTTCACCCACAGTACCACCGTCCTAACAAATGGTTTTCATTTCTCTCTGTTCTCTCCCAGTCCTTAGCCAAAAGGCTATCAGTTCTAAAAATCACATTGATGTAACCAAATTCCAATTGACAAAACTTCATTCCAAACCACAAAATTTTAAAACTGAGCCAAACTTTAGAGACCAAAGAGCAACCAAGCCCCTCATTTTACACATGGGGAAACTGAGGCCCAACCAAGCATTACATAAACACAGGGTCTCATTTACTCCTTGTAATAACAATACAAGGTAAGTTCTGGGGGGTTTTTTGTTTTTTAGGTTTTTCTCCAAATAGGCTCCACAGCCAACGTGGGGCTTGAACCCACAACCCTGAGATCAAGAGTCCCATGCTCTCCCTACAAAGCTACCCAGGCACCCCGGTAAGCTCTGTTATTGTCCCAATTTTAGATATGAGAACACCAACACCAGAAAAAGTTAAGACACTTGCTCAAGGTCACACAGCTAGTAAGCGATAGATGTGGGATTCATAGCAGGCTGTCTCACTCACCACCTTGCATAACCGGACTTACCCTCAGGACTCCAGAATGCCATTCTAGAATTCCTTCTGCTTCTCAAAGTGCAATTATTCTAGTATTCACTCCAGAAGTAGTTGTTGTTGTTTTTAAATCTATAATACTCTTTCTAGTACTAACATTCTACTTTCTAGTGAGTTAGATTTTACAGAGCTCTCTACCAACAAGGAAGACCACACATACCTGCTCCCCCGTAGGAAGAGAGAAAAGCTCTACTGAGGGCTGCATTCCTTCCCTAAGCGTGGCATAGTAAGCCAGGGCTGCTTCCCGATGCCTTTCAGGGTCATCTTCCAAAATATCCACTGGGTAAACGCCTGCTAGGGGAAAAAAGACAGCAAGAAATGACATTAGTTTTATTCTTTTGTTAAAGGGGAAGTCCCTCATTTCCGAAGTGTGTTTTTTTTTTAAGCATACAAGTAACACTTGCCGTAAAAATCATGTTCCCCTATTTTTTTCAAGGTTTGTTTTTTTTTTTTAATATTTTATTTATTTGACAGAGAGAGACACAGCGAGAGAGGGAACACAAGCAGGGGGAGTGGGAGAGGGAGAAGCAGACTCCCCTGATGAGCAGGGAGCCCGATGCGGGGCTCCATCCCAGGACCCCGGGATCATGACCTGAGCCAAAGGCAGATGCTTAACCCACTGAGCCACCCGGGAGCCCGTTTCCCTTTTTTTTTTTTTCATGAAAAAATAGTTCTGCATCAGGTGCCAAAAGAAAATAGAAGACATTCCCAATGGCAGGGTTGGCAGTGACCCCGGGGAGATAGGAAGTTCTACCTGCCCCCCCCGCCTTAGGATGCTACAGAAACTTCCTTGCATACACCAAACCACCAAATGGTTTCCCAGGTATCTTCCCGGAGGGAAGCCCCAGCAGCTATGTGCACAGGCAGGGACCTGGAGAGCCCACACTAGCTGGTGAGAACCTTGATAACTGTGACAAAATCCAGCTTGAGTTACGATTTTGCCAGCCTCCGTATTCGCTGTGCAGGTTGATGAGATCTGCCAACTCGTCTCCTCGTGCTGGGCTACCGTTACGTCGAGAGTTAAAATGTACTTGTTGGTAGGAATTGCAAACGTGTCCATACACAGGGAGACTACTGTACATATTCATTTGCACGTTTCCCCCTGGCTCTTCCTCAGTGTCTCTTTCTTGTCCTCACACTTGTAGAGGAAAATTATATCCTCGAGGAATCATCCAGATTGATAGCATCCAATTCAGCTCAGAAGCAGTGGTTAGTTTTCCCCTGAGATGCTGGCCGGCCTCGGGCTGGCATGTCCCCAAGTGGGAGAGGGTTCTGCGGTCCCCTCTTTTCTGTGGATCCTGCCTCTGATTCGGCTCTGGGCCTCCTCTGGGGGGAGGCTGCCGAGACGGCCACTTGATCCTCCCCGTCCTCCACCTCCTCAAGACAGATAAGCCTTCACTCACAGAAATAGTGGCTTCCCACCTTTCTGAGTTTCCATTCCTTCCTGCCAGCCACTTTTCAGCAAAGAGAGGCTGCTGTTAGCGGCAAAAGGGTTCAAGTCTCCAGTCTAAGGAGTTTGCCCGTGTGAGTGTTAGCGCCATGGACGAGTTACTGGGGGAAATGTTCATGGAAAAGGGAGGACGTCCAGAGTGGCTGCGGACAAGACCCCCACCTATGCATAAGCCCACCTCCTGCCCCGGGCTTGACACACTGGACGTGTCATGGGCACACACAGAGAGGGACAAATCGCTGAGCAAATACATTCTCCCACTACTCAATTTTTTAAAAAGTATTTGAGGATGAAATGTGTCCCAAAAAATGACAACTATAAATGCACAGATACAAAGGTTTCAAATAAAGACGAAGAATTAACAGTCCTCTTGATGACAATGAAGTAAGTCAATGATGGACTCTGGGATCTCTCCCTCTATAAGTACGTTTGTATAGGCAACATATTCTGCTGCGAAAGGCACACGCTTGTAGACCCCCACGTACGTGCTCAGCCAAAGAAGCCCAGACCCCTCCCCATGCACCGAGAACCCCGCCCCCCGCAACTGAGTGGACAGAGCCCCGGGCTAAAACTCTAGGCCCCTCCCCCTACTCCCTACTGGGCCTTCCAAGCCTAGAGCGTAGGGGCTGGATGGATCCAGGCTGGAATCCTGGCTCCTAACTCAGGGTCCACTTCAAACCTGTCACCAAGACCAGCCTGCCTCACCTCTCTCCATGCTCGTCCCTAGTCCTGACGCTCAGCTGCTCACAACAGCCTCTAGCCTCACCCCTTCTGCTTGTCCACTCTCCACTAGCCACCAACCAAAATAACTCCGCTGGGTTCCCTGGGGCCGAGGTGCCCCAGGATGCTGAGCACTCCCCACCCCATATCTCAATGAGTTAGCTTCACTGCCATTTGCAGACGAGGAAACCAAGGCCAAGAGGAGAATGCTTGGCTAGTCAGCAGCAGGTCTGACTGAGCTCAGGATCTGTGCAAAACACTCAGATTATGTGAGTGACCCAGCCCAGAAGGCCCTTAGAATTCCACGCCCCCTCCCCCTCACAGCACCCAAGAGGCTCTCATGCCCCCGCTCCTCACTCCTTCTATCTTGACATCCTCAAGGCCCATCTCAGACACCAGCACTCCTAGGAGCCTTCCTGGAGCCCCAAAAGGCAAGGGCTCGGGGGGCCACTGAGTCCTATGTTCGAATCCCAGCTCAGTTTAGGATGGGAATGAATCCACATTTGCCGCCTCCCACTCCCTCGGGGCCGCACACACAGGAACTCGGTGGGCAAGAGAGGCAGCCTGACCCCACTCTCTCCCAACCCAGGAACACCGAGTGCTCCTCAGAGCACCTTGTGTGCTTGCCTCTCTCCTCTCCCACCCTGCCACGGAAGACCCCTCCCCAGGCCTTTCCCACACTGAGCACTTAGGAAATTTGGGTGGGTGGTTAGCTGGGCTCTTCTTTCAAACTGCTATTCATTCTTCTAGAAAGTCAAGTGGCTTCCCACAGGTATGAAAAAAAGACTGTGCACATTCAAATAAATTAAGAAGATCAAACGGGAAAGAGGGTTGCTTCAACCCTGAAGCACCCAGCTCAGGCTGCATGCCTGCCCCATGAAAGCAGCTTGAATAACCACGGTTCCCTAACTGCCCCCAGGAGGGAGTCAAGATCCCCTGCCCCCAGTTTATACTCTCTGCTGCCTGTGCTTCTCAAGGAGAGATGCTTGTCAGCCCCAGGCCTTCAAGTGCCCTCCGGTGAGGTCTGGGACTCCCAGGACAGTTGCATCCACCAGCTCCACTGAGAAGCCCAACTCGGCCCCTTGGGACAGGGGTCAGGGAGGACACTGTGGTCTTCAGGGCTTTGGGAGAGGGGGCACCTCACCATGGCCACAGGGCCCAGAAGCCTGGGTGCTCCTAGAGGGGCCCGGGAAGGCTCCTGCTGGGCTCCCCTACAGGCTGCCAAGGGTTACCTGGCATCAATTCTGGTCGCATGTGGTCATGAGAAATGCAATGAATGTGTTTTGCTCCTTGAACACCATGAAATCATTTCCCCTGCTGGTTCTGCACGCTGTGAGACCCCCCTCAGAGAACTCCTTGGACAGTAACCCCAGGCCACCTTTGGCCCGGGGGGGGGGGGGGGGGGGGGGAGTGGGCTTCTCCGCAGGAAGCCCACAAGAAGAATCAGGCCTGCCTCTGGGGAGCAGGGCCCTAAAACACAGAGATTAACCCTCTGGGAAGTGGAGGGTAGCTACAAACATCTCAACACGCACAGAACAACACAGCACCCATGCCCCCTTCCCCTTTAAATAACCTCCAAGCTGGGCTCAGACCCCACACTCCTAAAAAGTGCCCTGGGGCAGGCAAACCAGCCTAGTGGAAGGGAGCTCAATTCTTCAGCCCTTCAGGGTTTAATTAGTACTCCTCGGTCTGGGGGGGGG
>NC_058411.1:126660814-126675840 GCF_002201575.2 Neomonachus schauinslandi | reverse complement strand
CACACACACACCGCAAAGGCACACTTGGGCAGTGCCCAGGGGCCTCCAGGAAGTAAACAAGTCGGGGGTGTTTTACGCATGCGCTCTGGAGCTGAGCTGGGCGGCCAAGCTCCCCTCGCTGGGGATGGAAGGCCAACTCTGGGCAGGGGCTTCCAGATGTGAAATGCTAACAGGCTTTAATGGCTTGAGCTGAACAGGAAATATTTTTCCAAAGCCAAAAGAATGTAATCTTTCCAGTACAATGTAAAATGCTTTTATGAAAAAGGCACACAGTTGAAATGATAATTCATTGCAGACTGTAAAGAAAACGAAATCCCCAAACGAGCCCCCAATTTAAGAATTCACTTTAAGCATGTTTGCTGTAGTCACCAGAACGACAACAAAGTGGTACCTCGTAAAGCCTACTTCTAGGGAAAATACTTAAATCAGTCAGGATCTTTGTACCAAAGTTCCAGTTCCTAGGGTGGCGTGAACGGCGTCCCACTGAGCCACTGCCTGTCACCCAGTGCCCATCAGCCACAGCCTCAACTGGGACAGCCCCTGCTGCTCAGTCCGGCAAAGCCTAATGCTCTTCCCAGCACTTTTTGGTCCTCCCAATATAAACAGCAATGCCAATTAATGAAAACCCTGAAAGAGGTCAATGCTGTGCACTTAGCCATTCGTTCAGTATCACTTGCAGAATATTCTCTTAACTACTACCTCACCACAAAGATGAGCAAAGTTCTTTCATTTTAGCAAAGTGAGATTTTTCTCATATGGAACTATTATTAGGAGAAACATTAATAGATATTTTAAATTTTACTAGCCCCGCTCTTGAGAATTTTGACCTCAATGAAAGCCTCTATCTATCCATCAGTTAACTACAAGGCATTATGTCACTGGAAAAGCTGACTGTAATCACTTGATTTTTCTGTAGTCATGTGGGTTGTCATTCTTGAATTACAGTTAAGAACAACTCTTGCTCGGGGCGCCTGAGTGGCTCAGTCGGTTAAGCGGCTGCCTTCAGATCAGGTCATGATCCCAGGGTCCTGGGATCGAGCCCTGCATCGGGCTCCCTGCTCGGCGGAGAGCCTGCTTCTCCTTCTCCCTCTGTCTGCTGCTCTGCCTACTTGTGCTCTCTCTCTATCTCTGTTAAATAAATAAATAAAAAATCTTAAAAAAAAAAAAAGAACAACTCTTGCTCATAATATGTGAAAAAAATCTGAAGGACACAAAATTATAAGGTAGTATTCTACTTTTATTTTTCAAGAATGGTTAAGGGTGGCTATTCCTAATATAGAATTTTTTTTTTTTTTTGCTTTTCTTTATTTTTCACACCAGTGGTCTGCTTTTCCCTCACAAATCAATTTTCTTCTGAAAGGAACTTATAAGAAAGGATCCATATTATAGAAGAAACTGCCAAAGGGAATTAAGTGACTAATTTGGGACTTAGCAGGAAACTTGGAGACTAGTTTGGAACCAGAGAGAGAAGAGCACCAGGAGACACCAAGGCATGTTGCAAGAAGAGTCTGTGGAGTTCTGAACCCACATGTTCTACACACCCAAGGCTATGAGGGCAGCACCTAAAGGGAGAAGATTCGTCAAAGCTGCCTCAGGTGCTCAGAATTCCGGACCAGGAATTCATCCGGTTCCCCGTTTCTAGAGAAACGTGTGTTTTACCACACAGTGCAATCCCAGAGTTGTGTGTCTTCGAGCTGTACGCTTTAAAACTCCATATTCACAGGGCACCTGGGTGGCTCAGGTGGTTGAGCATCTGTCTTCAGCTCAGGTGATGATCTCGGGGTCCTGGGATCGAGCCCCGAGTCGGGCTCCCTGCTCGGTGAGGAGTCTGCTTCTCCCTCTCCCTCTGCCCCTCTCTCCCCCTGGTTGTGCTCTCTATCCCTCTCTCTCAAATAAATAAATAAAGTCTTAAAAAAAATTCCATATTTACAAATGCAAACTTCATCTTGAGCCTCCAAAGCTTTCACCACACCACAGGATGCCTTGAAACTGAGAACTACGTTTAACTTAAAGGATGACTATGTTTAACTAAAAAAAAAAAAAAAAAAAAAAGGAGGGCTGTTGCATATACTGGTATCCTCCACTTCCCAAAAGTTCAAATGATACCCCTTCACTTTTATGAAAGAGCTCCCTGTTTTCACTAACTGAAGAAATCCAAAGAGGACTTTTGCTTTGATGATAAAAGGTGAAAAGCAAAAATAGTGTTGAGCATCAGTTCTGCAGTAAGCTCTTATAGATACACTGCACAGCTGAGCCCTGAAGGTGGTCCTGATGGGCTCCTTCCCCAGGAACTAATCATGCACCAAGCTAAGCTCCCAGAGCTCTGAACAGTGTCCGTGAGCATCTGCCCTTTATCTCGATTTATTTTATGTATCCCTTAGCAAGATGCATCCTAAGCTATCAGACAAGTCTAAGACAGGTTAGTTTTGGGTCTAGGCATGCTCAAAATCTTTTCCGTGTACATTAATGGTAACTGATTCTTCTCTTTACACGGTTCCAGCTTACGAGAGGTTTCATGGGAACGCTCTACTTCCAGAGAGCGGGAGGAAACCGGTTGTGAGAAATACCCCCAGTTGTGCAAAACACTGCCTGGCATTTACTTCCTATCAAAGAATCCAAGTCTGTACAGCCAGCACGATGACTCTCCTCGTGCCATTCCAGCCTTTTCCCAAGCGCATCCATAAGAAAGGCTGTGAACGGGGCTTCCAAGGCCAGCACATTTCAAAAGGGAGGTCCGCAGTGGCACTTAGGGGTGCCTGGGTGGCTCAGTTGGTTAAGCATCCGACTCTTTGATGTTGACTCAGGTCATGATCTCAGGGTTGTGGGATCGAGCCCCTTGTCGGGCTCCACACTCAAGCAGGGAGTCTGCTTGAGATTCTCCCTCTGCCTCAGCCCACCCCACATGCTCACGCTCCTTCTCTAAAATAAATAAAATAAAATCTTAAAAAAAAAAAAAGGAGGTCTGCCGGGGCACCTAGAACTCACATGCCTATCAGCAAGTGGAACATTCAGAAATCCTAAAGCAGTGGGGTTTGCTTAATCTAGCATTTATTGGGTGCCTGGGTGCTCAGTCGGTTAAGCAACTGCCTTCAGCTCAGGTCATGATCCTGGAGTCCCGGGATCGAGTCCCGCATTGGGCTCCCTGCTTAGCGGGAGTCTGCTTCTCCCTCTGACCCTTCCCCCTCTCGTGTGCTCTCTCTCTCTCTCTCATTCTCGCTCTCTCAAATAAATAAATAAAATCTTAAAAAAAAATCTAGCATTTATTTCCCAAACTCACTTAACCAAGGACCCCTGGTCCCAGAACACTAACTGACAGATGACAAGGACCTCAGAGAAGAGTGTTTCGGAGGAATGTCAGGGCAGGAGGAAGCATCACTCTCAGATAGACAGCAAAGGTACAAACGCCTGGAGCCCAGTGGCCCACCCGGCAAGAAAAGTGTAGAAAGAGTAGAAAACAGAAGGTGAAGCAAACACACACTTGGATATTTTTGTTGGTTTTGAAGAGCATCTGATTGCCAAAGTATTCTTAGCAAAGAATTGAAAAAAAAAAAAAGTTGGAAGACAGAATGTAGAATATGTTAGAATTTTTCGAGCAGATGAGCAAAACTGTCAGGGAACGGAGGCACGCTGGGGAAAGGTCTGCAGGTGGTGGCGGGAAGGTTTCGTTCCCCAGTAACTGACAGGGAGCCTGTCGCTCTGTTATCACATATTTAGTATTGGCCCACTTGCAGCTTGTCATTGCCTTGGCTGAGAATAAATCACTTGTCCCAAATCTAAGATGCTAAAATATGCAAATGACTTTATGTGCCACCCACACAAAGGTTTATGTAATCCTAATTGCTTCTAATATGAAGGTCTCGTAATCTGAGCGTTGGTTCACCTTCCTTTTAGGCAAATGATACAAAGATAAAACTATTTTCCCCCCTGCATCATTCAAAAGGATATGAGGGGGGAATGAAACATACTGTTCCTTTTGCATACAAAGAGGCGTCACATCAGGGGACAAGCGCGCCCTGTTTGGGGCACACGGGACGAAACAGCATCTCACATATATGCCTCCTTATGAATGGTAACAGAAGAGGGGCCCTCACTGTGACAACTGCAGGAAGCTCAGGCTTCCCTCATCCCTGAACCCCAGCCGCTCTGTGCCGCGTGGCCATCACCACGGTGTCATATTTGTCTAACCTTTACTGAGAAGGAAGAAGGCTTTGGCACATGCTCAGGTGCCAATATACCAAGCTCCAGTGTCAATGACATCACTATTAATGGTGGCTCTAGAGCGGATGGGAAAATGCTGGGGAGAGCAACCGCCCAGAGTGGAACCAGAGCCCTAAACCACACAGCACACAATGAGAGGAAGAAAAATAACTCTTCATCAACGTAATGCTTTTAGCCATTACTCACAGAATAACATTTCTCCAAACCTACCCAAAAATCGTATCCCTATTTGTTCATCTATTACACTGCAAACAATAATATCTCTGAAGAAGAGCAAAAAAAAAAATCGGCTTCTATTTGGCATACCCAGCCCTGGGCAAAGCAACAAAGGGAGCTGAAAATAGACCAGTCCTTAGTCTCCGCAACCCGGTTCTAGATTAAGTTGTACACACCGCATAGAACTTAGACTCATCACCCAGACTACCATGCAAGGAGAATGGATGGAAAAGAATGGGTTTACCTTAAACCTAAAAAAATTATTTACTTAGGGAGAAGGCAGTTACTCCCCGGTAACTGGAAATGTATCGAGGTAGCTACATTTTTATAAGGGCACTGGACTCTTGTGTAAAGCTAAAAAGTAGATGAAGAGGTACACGCCAAATACGACTATTCAAAATCAGTACCAGCTCAGTTTTAAATTAAAAAAATTTGCAAAAAAAAAAAAAAACACCTATATTCTGCCTCTGTGGATAAAGTTTCTAAACTTTATCCAGCAGCTGGTAGGCTCAGTCTCAAGAGCACATGACTCTTGTTCTTGGGATCGTGAGTTCGAGCCCCACATTGGGCGTAGAGATTACTTAAAACAATAAAAAATAAATTAAAAAAGTAGTAGCTGGGAGAAAAAGTATTAGAATATTAACAATGAGTTCTCGCATTAAAATATACCCTTTAAAAAATATATATATATATACCCTTTTACACCTTACATTCGCAGAGTGTTTTCCAGTTTACAAAGGGCTTTCACCCAAGTCCTTGCTTACTTGAAACTTACATCAACCCTTTGAAGTCAATAAAGCACACAAAGCACTAACCCCATTTTTCAGATGTGGAAACAGAAGTTCAAAAATCAGAAAATTAGTAGTAGGGCTGGACTCAAATGCAGATCTTAAGATTTCCAGCACAGCCTTTACCAACGCCCCTGCTTACTAATTTATACCATGTCAAGAGCCACACACTGTTTACCAGCACCAAATGGCAGCTAGTACTCAGCACAGCACTGCTTAAAATACCCTTTTTAAGGCTGAATAATATTACATTATATAATATGTGTATATGTGTGTGGGTATGCGTGTGTGTGTGTGTGTGTGTGTGTAAAAATGCCATTTCGTTTATCCACTCATCTGTTGTTGGACACTTGGGCTGCTTTCATCTTTGGCTATTGCAAAGAATGCTGCAATGCACATGGATTTAAAATATTTCTTTCAGTCCCTGCTTTCCCTTCTTTTAGGGTAAATACCCAGAACTGGAATTGTTGGATCGTATGGTATTCTATGTTTAATTTTTTAAGGAACCACCGTACTGTTTTTCACAGTGGCTGCACCATTTGACATTCCCACCAAAAGTGCATGAGAGTTCCAATTTCTCCACATTCTCGCCAACACTTGTTACTTTCTGGTTTTTGTGGGGGTTTGGGGTTTGTTATTTTTATAACAGCCATTCTAATGGGTGCAAAGTGGTATTCATTATGGTTTTAATTTGCGTTTCCCTAATGATTAGTAATGTTAAGCATCTTTTCATGGGCTTGCTGGCCATCTGTATGCCTTCTTTGGAGAAAGGTCTATTTGAGTCTTTTGAAAATTATCGTCATACGTTTTAACATGTACTTTGAAAACCTTGTGAGAAGTAAAAGGACGTGAATTCACAAGGGGTTAAATGACAAGGCTGGTGTGGCCTAAGTGGGCTACCTACAGAGGATGCATTCACACGACCTGCATCACAGGGCAATGATGCCCATCTCTGCCCACCGTCCAGCTGAGCCACACTCCAAACAAAGATAGCAGTGGCTGGGAGGTGGCTGAAGTCAAAAGTGGACAGACTAAGTGTGCAATGCCTTTTGGTAAGCCATTTTAAAGCTTGGAGGGAAAAAAAGAGCTTCTGTGAGTTTTTAATAATAATAATAATATAGTAACACCCTGAATGAAGCCTCTATGACACCTGCTCCCAGGGTCCCTACCCAAGGGTGACATCCACTTAGACCAAGGTCTTCCTGACAGCCCAGGGTCCTAGGAAGAGTTCTAATCAGACCCAGGTCACATTCAATACCAACCCCACAGCCAAGGTTTGCAAAATTTTCTGCTATTAAAATGTGTAACATAAAACATCATGGCCATCATTTAGGGGTGCCAGGCAATACTCTCACAAAAAAGCAGAAACAGTCTCTGCACTTATAGAACTTACAGCCTGGTCAGGGAGACACAAAAACAGTTAAACACTCATATGGTATGGCAGGAGAAGGGAAGGGGAGACAGGAGACAGGATGACTGGGGAAGTTCGATCTGGAGGCAACTTTCAGCAGAGGACTGAAGAATAAAATGTCAGCCCTGTGCAGAGCAGGGGCAAGGGCCCCCAGACATGCAGGAGGAAGAAAGGAGCAGAGGGATTCCAAGAGTTAAAGGTCAGCCAGTGTGCCTGCAGCATGGCTGGCCAAGGGAAGAAGGGCAAGAATCACAGGAAGCAGGCAGGCAGAGTTACAGGACCCTGGCCTTGTTCCTGACTTCAGGTTTCAAGGAAAATGCAAGAGGAGGCTGCTGAAAGGTCCCCAACAGGACATGATAGCTGGAACGTGTGTTTACTGCTTCTTCCAGAGCACAACACAGTAGGAAACCAAACCAGAGATGATGCAGGTTAAGGCAGGCAATGACAATGGCTTGGATCAGTGATGGCAGTGGAGATGAGAAGAAAGATATGGCAGGTGTGAGCCAGATGTGCGGTAGACATGGCAGAACTAACTGCTACTTGGATGTGTGGGGTGAGGGGCCAAGGTGACCTCCTACTCTAACCCCTCCCCTCCACATAAGTCAATGAAATTCTACTGGGAGTTTTCAACTTGTGACAGATTTATAAGCTAACATTGGAAGCAGCTTAAGTCTGCTAAGATCCTAGTTCTTTCCAAAGGGGAAAATCGATGCACGTGCCAACAGAAAGAATAAGATGTACATTATTCTAAAATACTAAGTATTTTCCTTAAGGTTTTATGAAATGAGCCCATCTGAAAAGATAGATGAAGCACCCACAAAAGGATGCCACTCTGTCAGATCTCCCCAGTACTGAGCCACACAGGCCGTGAAGTTTGAGCATGAGGGAAAGGCATCAGCTCTGGGGTCATTCAGACCTGATTTCAAAAACTGCTGAACCTCTCGGATCCCCTCCCTCTTCGGGAGCTTTGTACTATCACTCAATAAACTTTACTATTGCTCAAAAAAAAAAAAAATCTCTGAACATTGCATGAAATAAACAGCCACAACAGGGTCAGCACAAACTAAACCAAACCCACAAAGACTTAGATGTTGAAATTATCCAGTATAGAAGATAAGGATAGTAAATATGGCTAAAGAAATTTAAATAGGAAATGTAAAGAGCCAGAATTACTGTTTGACCAATAAGATTCTAGGGAAAAAGAAAGTAGAACTTCTAGAAATGAATGTCTTAAATAGCTGATGAACTGGAAAATATATCTGAAGAAATTGCCCAGAATGCAGCATAGAAAGACACAGGTGTAAAATATGATAGGCGGGTTAAGAAAGAGGGTAAGTAGGATAACAAGGTCCAGTAACAATCTTAACTGAGGTTCTAGAAGGAGAAAATAGGATGAATAAGAGTGAAGATTTGAAGAAATGATTGAAATTTTTCCATAACTGATGAAAGATACCTATCCTCAGATACTAGAATCCCAACCAATCCCCAAAGCAGGAAAAAAAAGAGAGAGAGAAATACCCACCTAGACACACTGTGGTCAATCTGCAAAACAACAAACACAAAAATAGAACCATAAAAGCAGCCAGAAGACAAAGACAGATCCTCCAATGCCAAGTAGACCAACAGTGGCCTTCTCCACCGCAATTATGGCAGTCAGATGACAATGGAAGAACATTTTTTTTTATTTCATTTTATTATGTTATGTTAGTCACCACACATTACATCATTAGTTTCTGATGTAGTGTTCCATGGAAGACTATATCATGGAAGAACATTTTTAAAGGACTTTCATCCTCCACCTAGTAAAAGTAACTTCCAAGAACATGGGCAAATAAAGAAATGTTTAGAAAAACAAAACCTGAGGGGGTTTGCTACCAGAAAATCCTCACTAAAGTTATTTCTAAAGGATACACCTCAGGAGAAAGGAAAATAACCTCAAGAGGAAGTTAATTAAGAAGGAATGGGAGCAGGGGCACATGGGTGGCTCAGTTGGTTAAGCCTTGGACTTTGGCTCAGGTCATGATCCTGGGGTCCTGGGATTGAGCCCCACGTTGGGCTCCCTGCTTGGTGGGGAGTCTGCTTCTTCCTCCCTCTGCCCCTACCCCCCCACCCATGCTCGCTTGTTCATTCTCTCTTTCTCAAATAAATAAATAAAATCTTTTAAAAAGAAGAAGAAGGAATGGGAGCAAAGAAAATAATATACAAGTGGATAAAATCTAAGCCAGTGCTGACCATTCGAAACAAAAATCTAACTGAAGGAAATTAAAAATCATCATAGAACAAAGGCGCTACATACCAACAGCACATAAACTGGGAAGGGGATAAGTGGAATGAAAGCCCTCTAAGGCCTTTAGATGATTCCAGAGGTTTAAAATTCATTAATTTCAGAATTAGAGTTAACATGCATATTAAAATTTCTAAGTTAGCCCCCAAAAGAATAGAAACATAGGTATCCTATTTCAAAATAGGAGAGAGAAGAAATAGAATTAGGGCAAGGGTTGGGGTGGGGGATCTCAATATAAAAGAAATGAAAACAAGATGATTTGTTGATATTCATATTTCATTGTTATGATTAACAATAGATATTCATCAACAAGTAACTAGACTATGCCTTAGCAGAAGGACATATTTTGTTTCATTACCCCAAATATTTCTTAGTATTTTAATATTTCTATTCAGTGTTCATGTAGTAAGAAAAACACAAAGCAATACCTTTCTTTCTGTACAGCTTAAAATAATTTTTTTTCCAAGATGTTCTAAGAGCCCAAATGTAGCCAATACACACGCCTTACAGAAATTACTTGTTGGAAGACATATAGGTCAAAACAAACTGCCAACTATAATTCACTGTTTGTGCATTATACCCCTCTACCTGCATACATACACTCAGCAAAAATAATCCACGAAGTTGGGGCTCCTGGGTGGCTCAGTCAGTTAGGCATCTGCCTTCAGCTCAGATCATGATTCCAGGGTCCTGGGATCGAGCCCTGCATCGGGCTCCCTGCTCAGGGGGAAGCCTGCTTCTCCCTCTCCCTCTGCCCCCCACCCCCCGTTTGTGTGCTCTCTCTCCCTCTCTCAAATAAATAAATAAAATCTTTTTAAAAATAATAATAATAGTCCACGAAGTAGCAATCTAACAGAAGAGATCGGGACAGGGACATCAGAAGAAGGTTTACGCAATGGGGAAGTCTCCACAACATCAACTTCTCAAGCTCTTACCACTGAGTCAAATATTCAGGGACTCCGATTAGGGTTTATTTCAGCAAAATGCAATGAAGAAATGAACACAGCTTTCTCTCTGTCTTAACGGAATTCAAGAGTAGTGTTTAGAAACTCGGTTTCCAAGAAAAACACATTCATCTTAATTTCTGCAAGTCAAGGAAACTGAGCGGTCTAGAAGAGTTTTTTGGGCCTTGGGAGCCCCCAACACATGCAGGGATGGGAGCTCCCCCTCGGCACTCCCCTGGGCCCCCCAGCCCTTGCCTTAGCTGGGTCCCAGTGGCCCTGTGGCTGCCCTGCTTTGGAGGAGCAAAGAAGCCCTGGAAATGGTTTCTGTGCCTGGAGAGACAATAGGTACTGGGTTAAGTAGGAAATGAGGCCACAGCCCGGGCCTGGGGAATGCAAAGGGTTTGATGTGAGAGAGCTCCCAGGGGGCCAGAGTGGGGTGGGAACGTCATGCCTGGATGTCAACAGACAGTGGCCTTTGGATTCACACACGCTGTGTCTCCCACCCCCGCCCCGACCCAAGCTTGCTGATGGCAGGCCTTGGAAAAGAAAACCCACAACAGAGGATGGGTGAACTAAAAGGCATGGAATTTCCAAACCACAGCTGTTACATCCTAATGAGCCTTATTCAAAGGCCCCAACCCTCAGTTGCTACTGACAGTCAGTCTTAACTGCCACCCCCCCCACCCCCCTGCAACCCAGCAACCCTGACTTTAAAAGTCACATGACATGGGGGGGCATCTGACCAACGAATGTGCTTGAATTTTGCCCTGACTTTTCTTTCTATACCACATGCCACAGCAGAAAACACAGTCATTTTCTACAATCCTCTGTTTGGAATTTCCCAAGGCTGAGCTACAAATAAGAATGTCATCAGAGGAGACAGGAGCCAACTGCTGTCAGGCCAGTCAGCCGGTCAGCAGACTAGGGTTTCAAAGGTCAGAAAGACAACACCTCAGTGCCCACTGCCCTCCCACCACCCAGCCTGAGTCCTGGCCACTTGATCATTCACTCCATCCTGCCAAGACATGGCAGGAGGTCAGAACACCAGTCATTTCTGGTCTGGCTTCATGCAGTGGAGATCCCCACTGAACACAGACATAATACAGCCCTTGTTTAGAACTGGAGGCGAGTGAGAAGCATCTCTAGCATGGATATCATTATATCCAAGGGGTTGGGGAGGTAACATGAAATGCCCAAGCCTTTAGGAGGACCTTCTCAGGACCAGGTCTCCCAGGACTAGCAGGACCCTGGAAAGGTATTCCAAGGGATGCACTGACCAGAGCACTGTTCAGGGGCACTCTGCCCCAGGGACGGCAGGCCAGCCTGTATCACCCCATATCCTGATACCCCCAATCTGCAGAAAATTCCCCAGTAATCCTACAACCACACGACCAACAAAAGCTTTCACCAGCTCCTACGGGAAATGATTTCTCCATTCAAAGCTCAGGTAGCTTCTATGTGCCAGGTAAGAGCAAGGTACTAGAGAAGAAAGATCAATGAAGGTCCTGCCCTCAAAGAGATTACAGTCTGGTTGGGTGGGAAGTAGCTGACAAACTTCACGGCCAAGTGGATTTTTAGAGACCATCCCGTCCTTTCCCTTCCTTCCTAATGAAGGGATGGAGACTCACCAAGGGCCATGAAAGCACTTAGTGACAACGACAAGAGTCCCAGTGGCCAGCCCAGCCCCCTGCCCACTGCCCCCAATGAGGCCCTGCTTCCAGAAACTCGGACTTGCCACACGCCTCTATGGGAACCCTTCTACACCTTCAATACCTAGAGAAGATCCAAAACGGCTGATTGATATTTGATTTATTTTTTTTAAGTTTTGTGTTCCTATGAGGTCCTCCCTAAGGAAGGTACTGGATTCCTTAGGTACTGACTCATGGAGTACTTCCTTCCAGAGCCTACACTCTTTTTTTTTGGGGGGGGGGGGGAGTTCCACATCAAACATCACCATCATGACAGGTTCCTTTCTCTGTGGACTCAGACCACTACCACCACCCCCATGTGAATCTCAACCCTGCCACTTCCTAGCAAGTGACCTTAGGCAAGTTATTTCTCCCTTGCCCTGACCCACTTCTGAGCAGACCCAGGTCTGCACCTGCCTCAGCCTCTCTCAGCACCGGCCCTGCCAGAGGCCTCTTTGCTTTCTGGTCTCTCCTCCTCTGGGTCCGTGTCTCATAATATCAGAACTTCACCCTCTCTGAGCCTTCAGGCCATGCCCTCAGCTCTCTCCTCCTCCCACTTCCCAGGGGACACCCTCGCCAGGCCTCCTGGGGTCCCCAACAGAGCTCAGGGCAGGCACTTTCTAGGCCTTTCTAGATTCTTCCCACACTCCGCGGTTAGTGTTTCTGACTAACTCTTCAGTTATCTCCAACGAGAGGCATGTTCTGGAACATTCTGAAATCACTGTGTCTAGACTGCTTCACGTTTTCGCCCTCTGAAAGTTGCTTCCTTCACTGGCATCACCACTGTCCCTGTTCCCTCGACCCAAGCTTCAGAGTCAACCCATCCTTTAGAGTTTTCCTTGCTTGCTTGCTTTCCTGTCTATAAAGCTCTGCTTGATTTCCAGTGCAAACGTCCAACACCGAACTTTTCTTACCTGGAACACTAAACTGAATGGAGATCATCCAACAGGCATATCTCACAAACACTTCAATTTGGGTGTAAACAGAAGGGATGGGGGCAAAACAAACGGCCTTCTTGCAAGGGACCCTAAATTTTACCCTGGGCCCAGCAGTCGGCTGTGATGAGCACAGGGTCTCAGGTAACCCTTCTGAGGTAGGTCAAGTCCTTATCTTACAGATGAGGGAAATTCAAGGTGAAGGATGA
This sequence comes from Neomonachus schauinslandi, assembly GCF_002201575.2. Taxonomy (NCBI): domain Eukaryota; kingdom Metazoa; phylum Chordata; class Mammalia; order Carnivora; family Phocidae; genus Neomonachus; species Neomonachus schauinslandi. Next base: position 126,663,147 of record NC_058411.1, on the reverse strand, counting down.
GGGGAGTACAGAACTAGATCACGTGTGACCTCCCTTTTCTTCTCCAGGATGCTCCAAGCTAAAATGATAGCAGCAGATGGGCTCCTGGAACCTAAGAGGGGTCTTCAGCATCAGAGAAATTAAAAACACATACAAACTCTGAGAGAGAGAGAGAGAATGTGTGTGTGTGTGTGTATGTGTGTGTGGCCCCCTGGGGCATGTCTTGAATTACCGAGCGTAGCTCCAATATTGAGGAGGATCATCTAGATACAGAACACAACTCCCATGGGAATGTCACCTGCCCTTTCCCTACATTATAGGGCTAAAGTGGTGACCGGGACACAGCCTTATCTGAAAGCGTCAGTCTTAGTTTAATGCTTCCTTGCGAAAGGAAAAAGGATTCCAACGTAGACATGATTTGTTCAAGCCCTCTTTGGAAACGGGCTATCAAAGCTCAGGCAATGGTTCAGCTACATAAAACTCCAACCCATTAGGCTCTAGCACATGTGGAAATGATTAATGTGGAACCGCTGTGTGTCCTCTGGTCCATCAGCAACCATGAAAGCCACAGCAAATGCTGAAAGAAATACAGGAAAATCCTTACACCGGTTAGGCCAACTACACTTTTCCAGAAGATGAAGTTACCATGACTTTTCCCATGAAACATAGAAAAGACTTGGTAGGATAAGCACAGCTCGAAGGCCATAGTTGGGAGAACTCTCTGACTCATGGTACCACTCAGAGGAGGAAGGGAAGGGAGAAGGTATGGATTGAGCAACTCTGCACCCACTAAGTGTTGAACGTAAAGGAAATAGTTCTGTACAGTAAGTCCCTAAGTGGGCAAAATCCTCTCCATTTTGGGATGTGTTGGATGAGATCAGAAGAGCAAGCCACTTGTGTTTCTTGACCCAGTTCTCAAACAAACTGGCAGCAGCACTCCTTATCCACAACCATGGCTACCAACTTTCCAGAAAGGACCACGGGAGGGGGGGGGGGGAATATCAAAAACGAAACAGTATCATCGCCTTCTCTAAAAACAGAGAAAAACCATTTCTCAATCTCTAGACCAGTGAAAACTTTCACAAGGAATGGAAAATTCATACAATTGGCTAGTGGCCACCTTCTCTCTTTAACTCACTCGAAATCTGGGGAAAACAACTCAAAGTCACAGCTTTTAAATGCAGGCCATTAAAACCAGTCCTTTGCGCCTGTTGGCTTCCAATAAAAAGCAGAGGAGCTTCAATAAGATTGATTTTTTTTTTTTCCTTACAAAAATGTGTGGCGGGAGAAAGCGTCCAGTTTGGGGTTGGATTGCACGTGGGGGCAGGGCTGCTCAACTGTGGCCGCGCGCCTCGTGGCCGGCCTGGACGCGTAGGGGACCAGAGGTCGAGAGGTACCGGCCGCGGGGCCCTTCCAGCCTCCGGTTCCCGCGCGAGGAAGAAGATGCAGGGGGCAAAGAGGCATTTTCTCAGCATCCAACCCCCAGACGCCAGCTCCCTTGCAAACACTCCTTTTGCGGAACTGGCGACCACCGCTTTGGGGATTTGTTCCACGTGCTTCAGAGTCAGAAGTGGCACCGTTTTGCTTGGTTCTCCGGAGACAGGACCGGGCAGGGCCCCTCCTGGGGCTCGCGGGAGGAGGGGGGCTGGGGGGCAGGGATGGGGCGTGCCCTCAAATCCAGAGTCCCCCGCTGGCCTGCTGGGCTGGGGGCCGCGCGCCCGTCGCGCAAGATGCCCGGGGACAAAACAGAGGCCGGGAAGGGGGTGGCGGGGGGCAGAGGCGCCCGCTGTAACCCGAGCTGCTCTACTGATTTCTCCCCCACCGTGCGGTTCCCATTTCACAGACAAGGCCACCAAGGCTATGGGAAGGCGGTGAGCTCGCCAAGCCGGGGTCAGCGGTCTGGATGCCGGGTGGCCCCGGAGACGCGCCGGAGAGCCGTGGCCGTGACCGTGACCCTTCCAGGACTAACCCCTCCCGGGGGTGAGCGCCCGCAGCCAATGCCCCGGGCCTTCCGCCCTTCTCGTTCCCCGGCGGCGACAGGTGCGCGGCTTGTGGCGCCCTGGCGCGGACTCCGGGGAAAGTTTCCTGGCCGCGGCGCGCTGTTTACGGTCTGGTTTTGCAGCGCTGGGGCCCCGAGCTCTCAGGCCAGCCCAGCCATTGAAACCCTACACGCGGGGAGGGGCCATCGCGGAGGCCAGCGAGGGAGGCGAGCGGGCTCCGGGCCCGGCCGGCCGCGGCTCCCCTTACCTGCGGCTCCGCGAGCGGCCTCGGCCTCCATGCTCGGCTCCCGCCGGGCTGCGTCCCTCCCCCCGGGCTGCCCCATTTCCCCCCCCCCCCACCCCCTCCCCCCCCCC
>NC_058411.1:126655766-126660714 GCF_002201575.2 Neomonachus schauinslandi | reverse complement strand
GGCCCGGGGGCAGGACCAGCTCGGGGGAGGGAGCCGGCAGCCGGGGGCCGCCCCCCCCCCCCCCCCCCCCCCCCCGCTGCCTCCCCTCCCCCGCCCGGGACTGCCCCGCCCCCGCCCCCGCTCCGAGGCTGAGCCGCCCCTCCCCCGGGGCTGCCCCGGCTCCCGGCTCCCGGCTCCCGGCTCCCGGCTCCCGGCTGCCGGCTCCCTCCCCCGAGCTGGTCCTGCCCCCGGGCCCCCGCCCCTTGCCTGGGGCCTTCACCGCCAGCCAGCAACCTTGACTGCCCAGTTTGCAAAGCCAGTCCAACACCTCCGAGGAGTTTCTTAATTCCTTGCAGGAGAAAACTATTTGCAGGGCACCCCATGGCCAGTGCCCCTCTCCTGAGCCCCTTCTCACTTCCTTCTGCTATTTCTATTTCCATGGACAAGAATCATTTGCATTATCCCTTTGGAAAATTTACACAGTTTAAAAATAACTCAAAGACCACGAATGACACACATAAGGCAGGACAGCCAATAACCTGTTCTGCCCATTTCAAATTTTTTCTGATGACTGTAATGTGCCTATTTTTGCTGATAAGGAATACTTTCATTGATTAAATGTTCAGGCTTGTACTCAACTTGAACTAGCATAGTTCAATGACAGCCAGCTGTTTCTCTAGTATTTCTTCTTCTTGGCATGTTTCAAGGTGTTTTTTACAGGAGAGGTGTGGAGCAGGGGTGGTTTGAAAATGCCAATGGCCTTGGAGCCCAAAGGTCTGTGGTCAGTCAACTAGTGCTTGCTCTCTGATTGGCAGCTCTGAAATTGGCCCTTGAGGACAGCTGCCCAAGCTGCATCCTCAGTCCTTCTGGACCCAAGGGTCTGGGGAGGGGGAGGGGGAGGGGGTGTGGGGGGAGTGTGTGGGGGGGTTGTTGATGTTTTTTTATGGCAGTCACATGGTGACCAACAAAGAATAACCAGATCCCAAGGAAGAGGTAAGCCATTAAAGATGTTATCACCAGTCCTTACTCAAACCAAGACATCACAAGAATGATAAAGCCACAAGCTCCCTGGTCAGTTCTAAATGAAAGACTGTATGGTGATTAACATAACATAATAAAATAAAATTTAAAAAAAAAGACTATTGGGGGAGGCCCACACTGGCAACCCTATCCGGACCCCTCTCACTCCGGAGAGTTTTTTCTGGATCCTTGCTCAATAAAACTCTGTCCCTCCACCCCCCCACCCCCACTCTGACACCCAGGGCAGGGTAGTCTGGTTTGTTCCCTTATCTCTGATGTCCTTATACCTCAGCATTTCTGGGATTTCTGTGAGCCTAATCCATTGCCCCCTACCTATCTCTCCTTAACTAGCCCTGCCTGTCCCTTACTCAGTACCTGAATACATGTTCCTTCAGAAAAATAATTAAGAATTTTAGACTGAAAAGTACCCTGTTTCTCATTAAACACCTGTTCCCAAAGTTGGTATTTAGTCAAATACTCCCTCTTTTCCTTAATAGTTTCCCAGGTTTTCTGTCTCACTTGGGTAGGCTAAAACTATCTCAAAATTAGAAAATAAATTCTTTTACATTTGCTTCCAATATTTTTATTGTTTTGACCTTTAGATCTGATCCCACACCATCAAATGGCCCATTCTTTGCCCCATTACTATAAATTATTTCCTAAATCATGTATTAAATTCCCATATACATTATGGCTCTTCTTTTACTGATCATTTTTCCTGTTTCTACTACAATACCACACTATCTTAATGACCACAGCTTTATCATGTGTTTGGACATCCAGGAGGACAAACCCTTCCTAATCAAATATTCAATGAGGTAGTTAAGGATATTGGGAGTTGGCATAGATTGCTTCTTACCTTAAACATTAATTTGCATAGTATTCACATCTTTAAAGTTTTGAGTCTTCCAATCAAAGAACAGAAGCACACTCAAGTTTATTCAGGTCCCTTTTGGGGGGGAGGGGGGCTAAAGTTCTAGAGTTCTTATAGAGTTCTTATGCTGTGTTTATTCCTACATATTTCTGATATTTGTTGGCCATTATGAATGGGCTTTTTCTTTTTTCTGGTTATACTTGCTAATTGGGTATTGCTGGTACACAAGAAAACTATGGGCTTGGATATGTGCCAGTCTCATATCCTGCCACTCTTAAGAGGTCTAATAATTTTTAAAGTCAATTATCATAGATTTTCCAAGTAGACCCTCAGATTGCCTATAAATAAGTTGTCGGGTGTCTAAACCTTCCTCAAACCTCAGTGACTCCACACTCATTCTGACACTAAAATTGCCCTTAATCCTAACCACGAAGAGAGGAAATATATTATTTACACATGTACACTGGAAAATAGGGGCCCCACAAAGTCCTAGAGCATGTTTTCAGTATGGCTCTGTCTTATAACCAGGAGGTAGTCTCATCCTCCCTCTGGCCTCATTTATCTACATGGGAATTTCTTCAGTGTTAAGAACACAACTATTCTGGGGTGGCTCAGTCAGTTAAGCATCTGTCTTCAGCTCAGGTCATGATCTCGGGGTCTTGGGATGGAGTCCCGCATCGGGCTCCCTGCTTAGCGGGGCATCTGCTTCTCCCTCTCCCTCTGCCCCTCCCCCTGCTCTCTCTCTCTCAAATAAGTAAAAATCTTTATAAAACACACACACACACACACACACACACAACTGTTCTAGCCATTCCCAAGGTATTTGTGAAATTTGAAAGAAAAATCCAGTATTTAAACATAAGGGTTAGCAAGCTACTGGATTTTATTTAATAAGTAAACAAATTCCTCTTGTAGCAGTTGTTACTTTTTGGTCCAGGAGCTGTAGTCCTGAAAAAAGGAGAAAGAAAAAACCAGATCAAGGCTTAGCAAAAATGGAAGAAAAAAATGTAAGACAGAAGAAAAATTTAGACAAACCTTTCTCCTATAAAATGTAGGGGAAATAGTACCTTGTGATGTATCATAGCAAACTGCTAGAAATTTTAAAACACAAATTTTCAAGCTATTAATTCACAATTCTTTGGTGACGTTATACAAACTAGTATCTTTCTATACCAACTTCCCATGGGATATTGAACATAATCCCAACGTTGTAATGTGGTTTCTAACATACCAATTCTCTGATTGTTTTAAAAGTTTCAAATGGTTGTTTCTGAATATTGGAAATGTCTGAAGTTTTCCTTTTTAAAAAAATTTTATTTATTTATTTGAGAGAGAGCACAAATAGGGGGTGCGGCAGAGAGAGAGGGAGAAGCAGACTCTCCACCGAGCAGGGAGCCCAATGTGGGGCTCCATCCTAGGACCCCGGGATCATGACCCCAGCCAAAAGCAGACGCTTAACCAACTGAGCCACCCAGGTGCCCCTAAAATTTTCCATTTTTAATTAAGTAAATGCCATGAGCATTTGAAAGCTATTATTCAGTAGGGAAGTTAAAAACATGCATATGTGGTGTCAGAAACCTGCAAAAAGGTGAAATACAGCTTTAGGGTCCTTCCTTACATGGGTGTTGGAGCCAAATCTCACCTAGAAATCCAGCAATAGCACGTCAACTGGCGAGAAAAAATATCTATTGCTAACTGCTTCAGTGAACAATTCCACCTTAGTAAAAACCATAAATACTGTAATTTTGAGCACAAAACTGTTTGCCACATTCATTCAGAATGCTCTTCGAATTTAACAGTGTTAGGAATTAGTTGGACAGTTAGGTAGTTACGTAGTCAGGGCCAGGGTCCCCAACAAGAAAATAAGGAGTCAGGACTGCTAAAATAAAATAGCACTGACATTCTGCTTTGCAGCCTTTGCAGAAATGACTTCTGCAAAATGTCCTAAAATAAGACAATAATCACATGGGGCGCCTGAGTGGCTCAGTTGTTAAGCATCTGCCTTCAGCTCAGTCATGATCTCAGGGTCCTGGGATGAAGCCCGGCATCAGGCTCCTGCTCAGCAGGAAGCCTGCTTCTCCCTCTCCCACTCCCCCTGCTTGTGTTCCCTCTCTCGCTGTCTCTCTCTCTGTCAAATAAATAAATAAAATCTTAAAAAAAAAAAGACAATAACCACAAAAGCATTTGTCAATATCACGGGCAAGGGGCAGTTAAGTCCTAAGCCCCTAGATGTCAGAAAAAAAAAAAACCAAAAACACCACCATCAGCACATGGACATTAACCTAATAGGTAGACAGATACATGACCAAAGCCCTGATTGGCACGACTCAGCACACACTGATTGTGTAAGAAAGTTCTGCAAAAGAGCTCATAAAAACCCCTAACTTAGAATGAAGCGGGGGGCGCAACCTATTCGGGTACCCCATCCCTCTCCGGGAGCTTTATACTCTTGCTCAATATTAACTTTGCTTTGCTGTCCATCACCTTTTGTCTGGTCTACCTCTTCATTCTTCAAAGCAGCAACACTAAGCATGACAGGCAGTAAGGGGACAAAGAATCCTGTAACAATACCGGGCCAACCTAACAAAGAAGGGAAAGCAGAAAAAGGGGGGGGAGGGTGATCGAATATGGAATATTCTGAATTGCTCAATCCTCAATTTAATTTTTTTTTAATTTTTTTATTCTTATGTAAATCCCCATACATTACATCATTAGTTTTAGAGGTAGTGTTCCATGATTCATTATTTGTGCATAACACCCAGTGCTCCATGCAGAATGTGCCCTCCTCAATACCCATCACCAGGCTAACCCATCCACCCACCCCCCTCCCCTCTAGAACCCTCAGTTTGTTTTTCAGAGTCCATCGTCTCTCATGGTTCGTCTACCCCTCCGATTTCCCCCCCTTCATTCTTCCCCTCCTGCTACCTTCTTCTTCTTCTTTTTTTTTTTTTCTTAACATATATTGCATTATTTGTTTCAGAGGTACAGATCTGAGATTCAACAGTCTTGCACAATTCACAGCGCTTACCAGAACACATACGCTCCCCAGTGTCTATCACCCAGTCACCCCATCCC
>NC_058411.1:126654115-126655666 GCF_002201575.2 Neomonachus schauinslandi | reverse complement strand
ATCCCTCCCACCCCACCCCCCACTCCAGCAACCCTCAGTTTGTTTCCCGAGATTAAGAATTCCTCATATCAGTGAGGTCATATGATACATGTCTTTCTCTTCTTGACTTATTTCGCTCAACATAATACCCTCCAGTTCCATCCACGTCGTTGCAAATGGCAAGATCTCATTCCTTTTGATGGCTGCATAATATTCCATTGTATATATATACCACTTCTTCTTTATCCATTCATCTGTCGACGGACATCTTGGCTCTTTCCACAGTTTGGCTATTGTGACATTGCTACTATAAACATCGGGGTGCACATACCCTTTCGGATCACTACTTTTGTATCTTTGGGGTAAATACCCAGTAGTGCAATTGCTGGATCACATGGTAGCTCTATTTTCAACTTTTTGAGGAACCTCCATACTGTTTTCCAGAGTGGCTGCACCAGCTTGCATTCCCACCAACAGTGTAGGAAGGTTCCCCTTTCTCCGCATCCCTGCCAACATCTGTCGTTTCCTGACTTGTTAATTTTAGCCATTCTGACTGGTGTGAGGTGGTATCTCATTGAGGTTTTGATTTGGATTTTCCTGATGCCAGGTGATGTTGAGCACTTTTTCATGTGTCTGTTGGCCATTTGGATGTCTTCTTTGGAAAAATGTCTGTTCATGTCTTCTGCCCATTTCTTGATTGGATTCTTTGTTCTTTGGGTGTTGAGTTTGATAAGTTCTTTATAGATTTTGGATACTAGCCCTTTATCTGATATGTCATTTGCAAATATCTTCTCCCATTCTGTCGGTTGTCTTTGATTTTGTTGACTGTTTCCATTGCTTTGCAAAAGCTTTTTATCTTGATGAAGTCCCAATAGTTCATTTTTGCCCTTGCTTCCCTTGCCTTTGGCGATGTTTCTAGGAAGAAGTTGCTGCGGCTGAGGTCGAAGAGGTTGCTGCCTGTGTTCTCCTTTAGGATTTGGATGGACTCCTGTCTCACATTGAGGTCTTTCAACCATTTGGAGTCTATTTTTGTGTGTGGTGGAAGGAAATGGTCCAGTTTCATTCTTCTGCATGGGGCTATCCAATTTTCCCAACACCATTTGTTGAAGAGACTGTCTTTGTTCCATTGGACATTCTTTCCTGCTTTGTCAAAGATGAGTTGACCATAGAGTTGAGGGTCCATTTCTGGGCTCTCTATTCTGTTCCATTGATCTAGGTGTCTGTTTTTGTGCCAGTACCATACTGTCTTGATGATGACAGCTTTGTAATAGAGCTGGAAGTCTGGAATTGTGATGCCGCCGGCTTTGCTTTTCTTTTTCAACATTCCTCTGGCTATGCGGGGTCTTTCCTGGTTCCACACAAATTTTAGGATTCTTTGTTCCATTTCTTTGAAAAAAGTGGATGGTATTTGGGTGGGGATTGCACTGAATGTGTAGATTGCTCTAGGTAGCATTGACATCTTCACAATATTTGTTCTTCCAATCCATGAGCATGGAACGTTTTTCCATTTCTTTGTGTCTTCCTCAATTTCTTTCATGAGTATTTTATAGTTTTCTGAGTATAGATCCTTTG
>NC_058411.1:126621748-126654105 GCF_002201575.2 Neomonachus schauinslandi | reverse complement strand
GAGAATTTTTGCATCCATGTTCATCAGGGATATTGGTCTGTAATTCTCCTTTTTGATGGGGTCTTTGTCTGGTTTTGGGATCAAGGTAATGCTGGCCTCATAAAATGAGTTTGGAAGTTTTCCTTCCATTTCTATTTTTTGGAACCGTTTCAGAAGAATAGGTATTAATTCTTCCTGAAATGTTTGGTAGAATTCCCCTGGGAAGCCATCTGGCCCTGGGCTTTTGTTTTTTGGGAGATTTTTGATGACTGCTTCAATTTCCTTAGTGGTTATAGGTCTGTTCAGGTTTTCTATTTCTTCCTGGTTCAGTTTTGGTAGTTGATACATCTCTAGGAATGCATCCATTTCTTCCAGGTTATCTAATTTGGTGGCATAGAGTTGCTCATAATATGTTCTTATAATTGTTTGTATTTCTTTGGTGTTGGTTGTGATCTCTCCTCTTTCATTCATGATTTTGTTGATTTGGGTCATTTCTCTTTTCTTTTTGATAAGTCTGGCCAGGGGTTTATCAATCTTGTTAATTCTTTCAAAGAACCAGCTCCTAGTTTCGTTGATATGTTCTACTGTTCTTTTAGCTTCTATTTCATTGATTTCTGCTCTGATCTTTGTTATTTCTCTTCTCCTGCTGGGTTTAGGCTTTATTTGCTGTTCTTTCTCCAGCTCCTTTAGGTGTAGGCTTAGGTTGTGTACTTGAGACCTTTCTTGTTTCTTGAGAAAGGCTTGTATTGCTATATACTTTCCTCTTAGGACTGCCTTTGCTGCATCCCAAAGATTTTGAATAGTTGTGTTTTCATTTTCATTGGTTTCCATGTATTTTTTTAATTCTTCTTTAATTTCCTGGTTGACCCATTCATTCTTCAGTAGGATGCTCTTTAGCCTCCATGTATTTGAGTTCTTTCTGACTTTCCTCTTGTGATTGAGTTCTAGTTTCAAAGCATTGTGGTCTGAAAATAGGCAGGGAATGATCCCAATCTTTTGGTACCGGTTGAGACCTGATTTATGACCTAGGATGTGATCTATTCTGGAGAATGTTCCATGGGCACTAGAGAAGAATGTGTATTCCATTGCTTTGGGGTGGAATGTTCTGAATATGTCTGTGAAGTCCCTTTGGTCCAGTGTGTCATTTAAAGTCTTTATTTCCTTGTTGATCTTTTGCTTAGACGATCTGTCCATTTCAGTGAGGGGGGTGTTACAGTCCCCCACTATTATTGTATTGTTGTCGATGTGTTTCTTTGCTTTTGTTATTAATTGCCTTATATAATTGGCTGCTCCCATGTTAGGGGCATAGATATTTACAATTGTTAGATCTTCTTGTTGGATAGATCCTTTAAGTAGGATATAATGTCCTTCCTCATCTCTTATTACAGTCTTTGGTTTAAAATCTAATTTGTCTGATATAAGGATTGCCACCCCAGCTTTCTTTTGGTGTCCATTAGCATGGTAAATGGTTTTCCACCCCCTCACTTTCAATCTGGGTGTGTCTTTGGGTCTAAAATGAGTCTCTTGCAGACAGCATATCGATGGGTCTTGTTTTTTAATTCAGTCTGATAGCCTGTGTCTTTTGATTGGGGCATTTAGGCCATTTACATTCAGGGTAACTATTGAAAGATAGGAATTTAGTGCCATTGTATTGCCTGTAAGGTGACTGTTACCGTATATTGTCTGTGTTCCTTTCTGGTCTATGTTGCTTTTAGGCTCTCTCTTTGCTTAGAGGACCCCTTTCAAGATTTCCTGTAGGGCTGGTTTTGTGTTTGCAAATTCCTTTAGTTTTTGTTTGTCCTGGAAGCTTTTTATCTCTCCTTCAATTTTCAATGACAGCCTAGCTGGATATAGTATTCTTGGCTGCATATTTTTCTCATTTAGTGCTCTGAATATATCCTGCCAGTCCTTTCTGGCCTGCCAGGTCTCTGTGGATAGGTCTGTTGCCAATCTAATATTTCTACCCTTGTAGGTTACATATCTCTTCTCCCGAGCTGCTTCCAGGATTTTCTCTTTGTCTATGAGACTCGTAAGTTTTACTATTAGATGTCGGGGTGTTGACCTTTTTTTATTGATTTTGAGAGGGGTTCTCTGTGCTTCCTGGATTTTGATGCCTGTTCCCTTCCCCAAATTAGGGAAGTTCTTGCTATAATTTGCTCCATTATACCTTCTGTCCCCCTCTCTCTTTCTTCTTCTTCTGGGATCCCAATTATTCTAATGTTGTTTCTTCTTATGGTATCGCTTATCTCTCGAATTCTGCCCTCGTGATCCAGTAGTTGTTTATCTCTCTTTTTCTCAGCTTCTTTATTTTCCATCACTTGGTCTTCTATATCACTGATTCTCTCTTCTGCCTCATTTATCCTAGCAGTTAGCACCCCCATATTTGATTGCACCTCATTAATAGCCTTTTTGATTTCAACTTGGTTAGATTTTAGTTCTTTTACTTCTCCAGAAAGGGTTTCTCTAATAACTTCCATGCTTTTCTCAAGCCCAGCTAGTATCTTTAAAGTGATGATTCTGAACTCTAGATCTAACATCGTACTAATGTTCATATTGAGTAGGTCCCTGGCAGTCGGTACTACCTCTTGTTCTTTTCGTTGAAGTGATTTTTTCCATCTTGTCATTTTGTGCAGAGGAGAATAGATTAATGAGAGAACAAAATGCTAGCAGAGTAACAACGTCCCCAGAAAATATACTCTAAACAAATCAGAAAAGACCCGAAGCAGTGGGAAAAGAAAGGGAAAGAGAGAAAAAAGAAAAAGATAAAGATATAAACAAACAAAACCAGAACAAAACAAAACAACAACAAAAAAACCAGAATGTGATCAAATATGATCAGGCTGGTATATAGATCAGTGCCACACACTAGATTTGGGGTGTATTTTGGTCTGTTAGAAGAAAGTGCCTCCCAAAATTTTAAAGAAAGAAAAACATATATGTACAAAAATAAGGGTTGATATGATGAAGGGATGGAATATGACTGTAAAGATGGAAATTGTAAAAATTTTATAAAAGGAATTGATAAGAAGTTGTTTGAAAAAAGAAAGAAGAGGATTTAAAAAAAGAAAAAAAAAGGGAGAGAATGTGATCAGGCAGGGGAGTAGAAAAAAACCATATACTAGAGATTTAGGGTATATTTTAATCTGTTAGAAGAAACTATCTCAAAATTTTAAAGAGAGAACAACTTATATATATATGCCAAAAATAAGGGTAACAACTATGAAGGGATAGAATATGACTCTAAAAATGAAAAATAAAAATGTTTTTTAAGAAAGGGATTGATAAGACGTTGGTTGAATAAGGGAAAAAGAAAAATTCAAAAAAAAGAAAAAAAGACAGTTTAAAAAAATTAACTTTGAAAGACTAAAGAATCATGGTAAAAAAGCCATGAATTCTATGTGCAGTAGTCCCCTAGCACTGGAGTTCTGCCGTTCTCATTGATTGGTAAACTTGGTCTTGGCTGGTTGTTCTCGCTGATCTTCTGGGGGGGGGGGGCTGTTGCCGTGGTTTCCAAATGTCTTTGCCGGAGGCGGAAGTGCCCCGCCCTTGCCCCCTCCCGGCTAAGTAATCTGCTCAGGTTTGCTCTCCGGGCTTTTGTTCCCTGCGAGCTTTCCGTACAGCTTTGGAGGCAGAGAGTGAAAATGGCGGCCTCCCAATCTCCGCCCCGGAGGAGCCGAGAACTCGGGCCCCGCTCCTCAGTGAGGCCCCAGAGAAAAGCCGCCAGTCACTCCGGGCTCCCCGGTCCCCAGCCGCACTCCGTGCTCACCCGGCCTGTGACCGCGCGTTTCTATCTCTGGCACCCGACCCCGGGTGGAGTCTCCAAACCCAGCAGATCCCTGCGGTGCACTCCCGCGCGGCTCTTCCTGGGGGCGGAAGGTGAGTCTCCCCGGATCTGCCGCTTGTTGGGTCCCTGCTGGAGGAGCAGGGGCCCGACTGTGCCGCGGATCATGGTTTATGGCAACCCCGAGCTGAGAGCCCGAGCCTGGGCTCTGCCTCTGCAGCCGGCTTCCCTGCTCCGTTACCTGGGAGCTCTGCTGCACTCAGGCACCCCCGGTCTTTCTGTGACCCCGAGGGTCCTGAGACCACACTGTCCCGGAGGGTTCCACCACCCACTTAGCCACCAGAGCGACGTCCCTCAGCGGAGCAGACTTTTAAAAGTTCCGATTTTGTGCCCCGAGGCTCTATCACTTGCCAGAAGCGGCTGACGGAGGCCCCTCCCCCGCCGTCTATCCTCCGGAATATCACCTCGGATTCACTTCTCCGCACGTCCTACCTTCCAGGAAGTGGTCGCTTTTCTGTTCAGAGGGTTGTTGCTATTCTTTTCTTTGATCTCCTTTGGAGTTCGTAGGTGTTCAGAATGGTTTGATCCCTATCCAGCTGAATTCCTGAGAGGAGACGAAATCCAGTTCTCCTACTCCTCCGCCATCTTGCTCTGCCCCCCCCCAATCCTCATTTTGATTTTAACCAAATCTCGTTACTCATTTAACTAGGAATGTGTTCCCATATCCCATAAGGTCACTTTATCATCAACATATCCTGCTTCCTATGGAAGAAACATTGTATTCTAGCTTAGGGTCTGGCAAATTACAGCCGACGCCCCAAATCAGCCCTCCGCCTATTTTTTGTACACCCTGTGAGCTAAAAATAGTTTTTACGTTTGTAAATAGTTTAAGAAATCAAGAGTAATGGTGTGTGACACATGGGCAGTATATGTACTCAAAATTCATAGTTATTGGAACACAGCCACGCCCCCTCATTTGCATATTATCCACACTGCTTTGAAAGCTACAAGGGCGGAGCTGAACAGTTGCAACAGAGACCCTGTGGCCCGCAATGGTTACTTGAAGCTCTTTACAGAGACTGTGTTTTGGCCCCTTTTGAACAGTTAAGCTGGAAAAGCAAAGGAATGGGGTTGAGGGAATCCCAAAGACTACCTTGGAAGAGTGACATTTTTCGGGATTCAGTCAGTGCTTTGACAAAAGGCAGTTTGGGTGTGAGTTTTATATTTTATGATAGACATAAGTAGCTGAGCTGGAAGCAAAGATGTTTGACATAGAGGAGACTTATTACTATTATTATTTAATTGCAAGTGTGTCTTGATGATTGATTTATTCTCCCCACCTCCCAAGAGCAATTTGACCAGGTTGATTAAATTTCATTTATGTCAAGTGTAGAAAATGTGTTGTAAGAGCTGTTCATGTCAGAGACAAATAAACAAACCATTTTAATCCTTTTTCTTGCTTAAGCCGGAAGTCACAACTTGCCAGTGAGAAATTTAAAACAAATCCCACAAAGTTTTATGTTTGGTTCAAAACTCGAAATATTTAGGTCTTGGGATATTATAATCTTGGCAGCCCGCATTTGTCGTCCCTGGTGAGAACACGTGTGTACTGTTGCTTGCTTTTCAGTTCACTGAGAGAGGGTCGCACCTTGCCCTCTTAATTCCAGAGTCAAACATGATTACAAATATTTTCCTCTCGGGAATCTAACTCATAAGGAAGATCACTGTGCTTTTTTGTTAAATAAAACATCTCTCTTTAGTTGCCTTATTCGTTCTCAGGCTTACTGTGTTTCACAGGCCTGAAGATTGTGTTTGACATCAGCAATTGTTAGAGACCATTTGTTTTTACAATGGAAAAAGAAATAAAAGTGCAGATGTCAGACCTCAAAATCCATACTTCTCTGAGTTGTTTTCATTTTAGAGAATGAGAATGTGTGGGGGTTTTTTTTTCCAGGTGGGGCTGAATACAATCAGAGACACATGTCACTGTTGCTAAGTAAAAATATTTTACATCTCTCCCTTTCTTTTTTATTAATTGCAAAATTAGGGAAAAGTTTAGAACCTAAGAAAAATAAGTGAATTATGGGCAAGTGAAAATTCCAGGACACATTCTAGTTTAAGTTAAAAGAAGAATGGCTTATGTCAAACCCTGAAAAAACTAAAAATAGAAATTGTGTCATTATCAGAAAAGTAGCGTTAACAACTGGTGGTCTGAACAGTTAAGTCTGTTTCCAAGTGTGATATGTTTCCAGGTGTGATAAGTAAACACAAGTTAGTTACTCAGATCTCACTAGTGTGGATAGCAGGGTTTGACGGTAGCAGCAACCAACTCGACAAATGCCGGCATTTCCAGTGGCCTAATTTGTTTATGACTGTGATGGGCAAGCAAAACCCTCCGGACAGAAGGGCTAAGTAAGTGACATGAACTTGAACCAGGGGAGCCACTCACCAAAGTGGGGAGTTGATATAACATCCACAATGCCTGAGGGAGTATGAGAAAGACTGGTAATTGCTTTCAAACTTGGATTTCTGTATTGTCTACTTTAATCTCAAAATAAGGTGTAATGCAATGCCCTCTGCATCCCTGCAAAAACAAGGTGGCCCCAGCCTCCCACAGCAGGCAGGGGAAGGCCACTGGGGGCAAATGCCACTTCCCACCTGCTCTCCGCTGTAAAGAAGCCTGCAGCCCACATAGGGGCCAATTAAAAGGAATGGCCGTTGGTTCAGTGTCCCAGGAAGGCATCAGGTGGAGTCTAGTCCTTCAGTGATCCCAATTAAAGGGAGTGGTATAGTTTTTTCCTATCAGGGGGCCAATTAAGAAGATGGAACCACATGGCCACACCCTCTAATACAAGGCACTCTGAACTTGGGGAAACACTGGGACCTGGAGGAGCTTTGTCAGTCTCCCTGGGCTAGAGCTTCTCATGGCCATGCCCAGATGGGGAAAGAGAATGGTTTTTTGTGCGTCCTATTAGACAGCTTTTTTTTTTAAGATTTTATTTACTTATTTGAGAGAGAGCGAGAGCAGGAGGAGGGGTAGAGAGAGAGGAAGAGAGAGAATCTCAAGCAGACTCCCCCGCTGAGTGGGGAGTCCCACATAGGGCTCGATCCCAGAACCCTGAGATCATGACCTGAGCCGAATTCTAGAGTTGGATGCTCAGGGGTGCCTGGGTGGCTCAGTCTGCCTTTGGCTCAGGTCATGATCCTGAGGTCCTGGGATCAAGCCCCCATTGGGGTCCCAGCTCAGCGGGGAGTCTGCTTCTCCCTCTCCCTCTACCCCTCCCCCTGCTTGTGCACGCTTTCTCTCTCTCTCTCAAATAAATTAATAAATTAAGAAAGGAAAGAGTCAAAAGCTTAACCAACTGAGCCATCCAGGCTCCCCACCTTCTATTAGCTTTCTAAAAAAAAGTATTTTTAGCTAAAAAACTATATATATACACACACGTGTATATATATACATATTTATATATGTATATATATAAAACTTTTATGTATAAAAGTTATATATAAAAGTTTAAATATAAAAACTATAAAACTTTTATATATGAAACTACATAAAACTATATCTATAAAACTATATATATATAATATATTCTGAAAGGTCAAGATGTTGCATAACATGACTTCTTCCATAGAGAAACTAGCCCCAAATGGTAGCTTTAGTTACTCTGCCACAATTAAGAAGGCGGAGGAATGTCTACAGAGCCAGGTGGAAGGCCCCCATGGGGCAGTGACTAACGTTTAGTGGTGCGTGGTCCAGCGCGGCATTAAGCGCTCATGGCAGGCAGGATGTGGTGTGGGGAGGGCACAGTCTGAGAAGCCAAAAAAAAAAAAAAAGTTTTTGCGGGCCGGGGGGGCCCCCCCCCCCCCCCGGCCCCCAGGGCTGTAGGGGCTGAGGACAATGCCCCCCAGGCTCAGGAGGGCTCCATTCAGGAAGGGGGGTGCTGTGATCCCATCCGTTTCACAGAAAGGGGAGACAGGGCACAGAGAGGTGAACTTGTCTGAGCACCCACAGCTTATAGATGACACGTGCTTTCAACCAGCATTGTTACCATAAGCTTCATCTGTGGTTTTGGTTTTCTTTTTCCTTTTTTTTTTTTTTTTACATATTTTGCACAATCAGTTTCAAGAGCAACCAAATTTCACGAAGTCATCATAGCCAAACACAATGAGGGGCTCCGGGGGGAGGGAAGGAGGAAGATTACTAAAGAGAGGAAACAAAATCTAAACAAACAGATTGTAAGGGCACCCACCAACCTGATTTGCCTGGGACTCTATGGGTTACAGCACATTTGTGTACCCCCTTCCCCCCCCCCCCCCCCCCCCCCCCCCCCGTCCCAATCCCAGAAACCCCTCAGTCCCAGGCAAACCGGGACAGTTGATCACCAAACTCACGGCTCACCTTTGACCCATACCCAGCAACAACCTAACCCCGACCCCAAGGGTCCAGAAAGTCCCGGATGGTGCTCCAACCCTCTGTTTGTCTGTTGCCCAAAGCCTCTGAGCCCCGGACTGGCTATTTCTGCTTTCAAGGGGCATCATCTTACCGCCCTACCCACACCCAGGAGTCTTCAGCCTTTGCGGGGCGGGAGGCACAAGGCTGGGCGCCCCCGAGAGGAGCCTGAGGCTGGCAGCCGCCGGGGGGATGGGGGCGGCGCCCAGTGGTCGGAGTGCCCCGTGCCCTGGGCGGAGCCACGGCCATCTGACACCCAGAGGCACAGATACACGCTCCCCGCTTGGGTTTCATGGATTCCCAGCCCAGCTGCGTGGTAGTGACTGGTAAGACTTTTTCTGCTTTCCCATTTGCGCTTTTAGCCTGACCACGGAATGTGCACTTGCCTGATCTGCTCATAAAGGGTTCCCTCTCGGGGGAAAAAGGAGTGGCAACTGGTGGTGCCAATAATTCCAGATGGAAGCTTGCTTCTCACTTCTTGCTATGCCCCACTGAAAAACAGCGGACAGAGAGGTTTTTCCCCTCTGCTCCTCTCCTTCAATTCAAAGGTGCCTGCATGTGGCTCAGGCTTAGACCTTGTCCGTCTGCCCAGCTGGGGAGGAATCCGAAGCTGGCACCTGCTGTCCCTGAGTCTGGGGCCCAGTGGGTCCATGTGGCATCCCCTGGGGTACAGCTCCATAGCAAGGCAGTGGGAGCTGGGGATCCAGAAAGGATGGGGCCTTGTAAGGCTTGGACAGCGGTCCATCTACAAGAACCACCCCCAAAGGAGAACACAGCCCCCAACACACAGGCTGAAGAGCTTTCAGCCACTCAGAAAGTCCTGAACACCACCAGAGAGCCTCCAATTGGAGACTCTGAACCCCAAAAGATCAACTTAGAGTGAATGGTAGCCACCCACTCCTACCTTTCTCCAGCTCATCCAAATCAACCCCTGCCACCCCCAGTCATTGTCACAGCTGGTCCCAGAAGGGTTTGATTTCTTTACAAAGTTCCTTCTTTCTAGTTAGACACTTTTGGCATATTTTAAGTTTTTTGAATTGTGTGAAATGAAGGAAACAGGAGACAAGGAGTCCTATGGACATGGAAAATCGAAATGTAACTATCTTAATATTTTCAGGCTGTAATCAAACTCCTGTTAACCTTCTGAGGAAAAGAAAATTCTTTTGAAAACCTTTTATCTCCCTTGTTCTCATTTGTGTTATTTGGGGTATAGAGATTGAGTGGTTCAAAATATTCTTGAATTGCTAAGGAAACTGTACTCCTGATGAATGCAATGCTTGTCACAAATGAAATATGAATATTGAAGCCCAGTTGGCATGTCTTCGACTCACGTGGACCCCTGCCGCTTGGCCTGTCAGCTTGTGGTTTGCTGGCAAACTCTAGATTGTTTGATGAAGTACCTGATCATCAGGCACCATTTGGGAATGCCCACTGGCTTCTAGAGTGTGGCCTTCCTTTATTAAAAATGCTTTGAACTGCCAGGGGTAGTCTCTTCATGTAATTGGATTTGCGTGGAAATCTGGCCAAGACAGTTGGCACAGAGACTGATGGGGGTGGGGGAGGACAGGGCTCTGACAAACGGCCTCAGGTTCAAGGCATTCCGACTGGCACCAACAAGAATAGTGGGAGGCTGAGAAAACCTGCATCCCTCCAAAGGGCCTCCCTTGATTGCGAGAAGGTTCCTCTAGCCTTATGCAGATTTCACCCTGAGGGCCTGGCAAGTTTAAAGTGTAAGATGTGACCCTACAAAACACGAGCTTCAAACCTGTACTTGCTGAGTTGTTTTTCCTAATTAAAAACAGATAAGAGATGATCTGACTGTTTTGATCTGAATATGATTCTAAAGCAGAATGTGATTTGTGTGTGTGTGTGGCGCTGTGATTTTAGTCTGAGGTACCTGGTTTCTCAGTGATTTTTTTCTGAATCTCAATATTTTCTAAAGTTGTTGTTGTTGTTGTTGTTTTCTGGCTGCCCCCAGTGGCAGCTACAGTCTTATTCTATAGGAGTCAGTGTCAAGAGGACACCATCGGCTTCCTGGTGTCAGGACATCCTGTCCAAAATTTTGTATTGCCTGAGAAAGATTGACCCCTTGTGAGCCACGCTTGTTAGCGGTTCTAGACTCAGAGGCTCAGAACTTCAAAGGCACCATCCTTTCTAGGACTGGCTCCTCCTCTAAAAGCCTGAGCTCCTGGCAGCCACTGGCCTCCCCTATGGGGGCAGGGGTGGGGGGTGGCCCGGGTGCTCTGAGCAAGGGCCACTCTGAAGGAGAAGTAAAATAAGAGGTCCCATGGGTGTGGTCACTCCTACACCATCTTTTGATGGTTAATTTTAGGTGTCACCTTGACTGGGCCACAGGGTGTCTAGATATCTGAGTTGAAAACAAGCCACTTCCCCCACCTCTAACTCCTGACCACCATTAAGCTGTTCTGCACCTCTATAATGATGTTATTTTACAAATATTGTATAAACGGCATCATGCAGTATGTATCGTTTTGAGACTGGCTTGTTTTCACTCAGCATATTTCCTTTGAGGTTCATCCAAGCTGTTGTATGTATCAGTGGTTCCTTTTTTTTTTTTTTAAACAGCGTTATTGAGATAAAATTCACAATTCACTTAAGACGGACAGTTTTCATGTGTGGCTCAGTCAGTGGAGTGTGTGACTCTTTATCTCGGGGTTGTGAGCTTGAGCTGCATGTTGGGTATAGAGATTACTTAAAAATAAAATCTTAAAAAAAACCCTAAAATAAATAAAATGGACAGTTCAATGGCTTTTAGTATATTCATAGAGTTATGCATTCATCACACAACCAATTTGAGAACATTTGAATTACCTTGAAAAGAAATCCCGAGCCCCTTAGTTATAACTCCCTAATCCACCCTGATGTCGGAAAGATGTTAGGGTTCAGAGCAGACAGCCAAGAAAGAATTCTTGAGACATCTTTGGTGCAAAAAGGTGGTTTTATTAAAGCATGGGGACAGGACCCCTGGGCAGAAGGAGCTGCAATGGGGTCATGAGGAGTGGCCCATCATATACTTTCAAGTTGGGAGAGGGTTAGGGATGGCATAATTGTCTAAGGAATTTTGGAAGCAAGGTTTCCAGGACCTTGAGGGGGCTAGCTATTGTTGGGAAAAGGCCATTTATTACCATCTAATAAAACCTCAGTTATGAGACCCTTCAGATGTATATCGGTGGGCCATATGCTTGGGGGATGACTGCCAACATGTATCTTGGGGAGTAGAGATAAATGAAGTTTCCAAAGGAATTTTTATATGTTAAAGACTTACAGGATCCTAGGGGTCAGGCTAAGATTGCCTTTCGCCCTTAGCAAAGTATTAACATTGAGGCAGCTGAGCTCCTAGAGGAATGTCACTCTGCCTGTTTCAAGGACTTGTCAATGGGCTGTAGGTAGTAAGGAAATTTAATTTTTCTTTTGTCTTTTTTTCCCACATCACACCCCCAGCATGCCCCCCACTCCAAATCTACTAACCACTAACCTATTTTCTGTCTCTCTAGATTGCCAATTTTTGATATGTCGTATAAATGGGGCCATACACTACATGGTCCTTTGTGACTGGCTTCTTTCACTTAGCATAATATTTTCAAAGCTCAGCCATGTTGTACCATGTATTAGTACTTCACTTCCTTTTATTGACAAATAATATCCCCCATTGTATGGATCGCACATTTTGTTTACCCATTCATCAGTTGATGCACACATTTGTGTGGTTTCTACTTTTTTCTTTTCACTGCTGGGTAGTAGTATTGCATGATCTGGAATTCTTGCTTCATTGTTCACCTCTTGAAGGACATTTGAGTAGTTTCCAGCTTTGGGTTATTACAAGTAAAGCTGCTGTGAACATGTGTGTACAAGTTTCTGCATGAAAACTAGTCTTCATTTCTCTGGGATAAATAGCCAGGAGTGCGTGTGGTGGGAAGTCCACTTTCAGTTTTAAAAGGATCTGGTAAACTGTTTCCCAGAGTGGCAGTACTGTTTTACATTCCCACTAAGCAATGGGTATGAGCCAGTTTCTCCTCATCCTTGTCAGCTTTTGGGGTTATCGGTATTTCTATTTTAGCCGCTCTTCTAGAAGTGTGATAATATCTCATCGTGGTTTTAATTCATGTTTCCCTGCTGGTGAGTGATGTCAGACATCCCCTGCTATGCTTGTTTGCTGTCTGTACATAGATCTTCTTCAGTGAAATGTCCCTTTGTGTATTTTGCCAGCTTTCTAATTGGGTTGTTTTTTTAATGTTGAGTTTTGAGAGTTCTTTATATATTCTACATACAAGGCCTTCATCAGATGTGTGGTCTGTAACTGTTTTTTTCTTTTTTCCTCCTGTCCGTAATTTTCTTTTCATTCTCTCAAAAGGCGTTTTTGTGCAGCAAAAGTTGCACTTGGGTGGGGTCCAGTTTATTAACGTTTACTTTCATAGATCATGGTGTGCTCTTGGTGTCAAGCACTTGCCTAAGGGTAGGTCTCAAGATTTTCTCCCTTTTTCCCCCGTAAAAGTTTTATGGTTTTCCTTTTTTCATTGAAGGCCATGATCCACTTTGAGTTAATTTTTGTCCAAGGTGCGAGACTGAGGTTGAGGATTCATGTTTTTGCCTCTGGGTATCCTGTTGTTCCAGCCCCATTTGTTGAAAAGGCCACCCTCCTCCACTGAATTGACTTTGCACCTCTCCTAGCAAACGACTGGGCATATTCACACGGGTGTGTTTCTAGGCTCTTAACAAAGCATGCATTTTAACCAGACACTTGTGCACTTTCTCAAGCCTTCCTAGCTTGGGGGTGGGTCAGCAGCTCGTTCCTTTTTGGCTGCCCCACAATGCCTGCCACAGAGAACTCTGAAAATGCTCCCAGATCAGTGAGGTTGCATTCTTCAAGAAGGGGCGTGTGTGGAGTGCTCGGAGCCCCCCATGTCCCTGGGAGCATCAGGAAGCTCCCATGGGAATTTGGGGAGCAGCCCAGGTGTAGAGACCCAACTAAGCCTGACCTGAGCTAACCAGGGTCTCTTTGGCTTCAGGTTTTGGACCCTTCCGGCAGTACCTGGTGAATTCCAGCTGGGAAGCAGTGAAGGTAAACTCCCACCAGGCCCAGACCCTGCAGCTCAGGGCCCCACTGATTCCTCCTGTGGCTGAGAAACCCAGTGTGCAAGGCCCCTTGGTAGCCAGGTCCACATCAGAGGGGAGAAGACAAATACTCAGGACCCTGGCAGAAGGACTAGCCTTTGGTCCTTGGGTTGTGCCTAGCCTGCCCCCAGGTGGCCCTTCTGGCTGTGTGGTAAAGAAGAGAGTGTGGGGACACTCCTGGGGAGGACGGGGAGTGCCCGAAAGCAGGCTCTGCTGCCCCAAGAGCTAGGTTCCCATGACCCCCACCCCTTTCTGACCCTGGGGCCTTGGGAAAGTCATTTCCCCCAGCCTCAGTTTCCTTATGCATGAAGTGGGTGGATAATAGTGTGGATGTTACAGAGGAAGAGTAAAAGACAAGCATGTAAAGCAAGTAAGCATGGAAGTCTGTAAAAACAGCTTTTTACAGCACCTGGCACAAGGTAAGTGCTTAATAGTGGGTTGCTATTATAAAGGACATGCCTTTTTTATTATTTAAATTGAAATTAATTAACATACAGTGTATTATTAGTTTCAGAGGTAGAATCCAGTAATTCATCAGTTGCATATAACACACCCAGTGCTCATTCCATCAAGTGCCCTCCTTAAGGCCCATCACCCAGTTACCCCAGCCCCCCCACCCCCATCCCCTCTGGCAACCCTCTGTTTGTTGCCTAGAGTTAAGAGTCTCTTATGGTTTGTCTCCCTCTCTGTTTTCATCTTATTTTATTTTTCCTTCCCTTCCTCTATGTTCCTCTGTTTTGTTTCTTAAACTCTACATATGAGTAATAAAGGTGTGTCCTAATATCATATGATTTCACTCATATGAGGACACACTTTTATTTTTAAGGAAGTAGCCGACCAGGAGAAAGCACGTCCTGGGACGGGATGAGGAGGGGTCGGGGTCTCATGACTAGAGGGGACCACCTCTCCTCCTTGAAGCAAATGCCTCCTACCAGTCCCACGTTGGGTGTCACTTAGTGGCTTAGAACACAGCTGGCTGTTGTTTCACACTTGACCGTCAGTTTCCTGCCTCTATTGGATCAAGTCAAAGGTAGGGTCTTGAGTCTATTCTCAGGGTTCCCCAGTCTAGCTGAAAATGCCACAAAGCTGCTTGAATCACGGGTTTGCTGTCACTGTAGTATTGCTTTTCTAGACTATCTGCACAGATGCAATCAGGGAAACTCATGACTCTTGAGTTAGAATTTGGGTTGTTTTGTTGTTGCTGGGTTTTTTTTTTTTCCAGCCAGAAAAAAAGCTCAGAGAACCCCAGACTCACTGCCAAGTCTCACTGCGGTACACAACATATCAGAAAGGCCAGGTCAGGGCTTTCGTGAGCTCCTGGGTGTCTGTAGCCTTTTCCTCGAAAAACAGGGCTTTTTCTGCTGAATGTTGGATGGCCCTGAGCCCTTCTATTTCTTTTTGCCGTCATGAAAAAGGGAAACAAGCCAGGCTGCCTGAGTTTGCCTTCCAGCTCCAACAACTGCAACCTGTGGGACCTAAAACAAGCCCCCCCAGCTTTTCTCTACCTCCGTTTCCTTATCTGCAAAGTGGGATGGTTGTTATGACTATGGGAATTAACATGTAAAACCCTTGGAATGGGGGCACCTGGGTGGCTCAGTGGGTTAAACATCTGCCTTTGGCACAGGTCATGATCTCAGGGTCCTGGGATCGAGCCCCACGTTGGGCTCCTTGCTCAGCAGGGAGTCTGCTTCTCCCTCTGCCTCTGCCCCCACTCATGCTCTGTCTCTCAAATAAATAAAATCTTTAAAAAACAAAAACAAAAACAAAAAAACCTTGGAATGGGTCAGGGCACACTGCTGGTGCTCACAGATATCATCCTTATTACCAGGAAGCTATTCTATCAGTCAGTCTATAATCAGCTGTGAGCCAATAGATTCTGAGTTTGGAGAGTCACACAGGAAATGGAATGATGGAGAAGATTATTTGGGAAACTCAAGGTTGACCAATAAAGCCAGAGAAGCAGGGCAGAAACAGAAGCAGGCTAGGGGCTTCCAGGCAGCAGAAATAGGATGGCAAACTAGGTGCTCTGAGGAGCCCTTCCCCTGTAGATAAACTAGATAGGACAGAACTTCTGTGCATTGCTGGGCATGCAGTACGATGCTTTCCAGGAAAGCTTGCATACATGACATCATGTGCATGTATACATCACACATAGGAAGGGCTGCCACCTGAAGGAGAGACACAAAAGGCAGTGGGGGGCGGGGGAACACCATTATCAGCATTCAGCTTGAGATGAAACCAAGACTTAAACTGTAAGCTAGACCCTTTGAAGGGGATCCTGTGGTTTCTAGCGCCGCAGCTCCCAGCAGAAGCCTAGGCAACTTCTCTTGAAGATTTAAAACCTCAGATTCTCCACAAACTGAAATCAGCTAAACAGTAGTTTCCATCCAGATATCACCAAATACATAAAGAAACAGACAGCTTTGAGTAAAAATCAGTAGAAGCAGATTTAGAATCTCAAGAACGTGAGATGCTAAATCATTCTGCTAGACATCATCATAAAATTGCATAACTGTCTGTGAAATACTTAAAGAAGTAAAGACGGAATCACAAAAATGAGACTATCAGGGGGGGGAAAAGACTATCAAAAGATCAGGTAAATTGAAAAAGGGAGTAAGAGAGCTTATAGAAATTTAAAACAATTGTTGAGGTGAAGAATTCAACAGATGGCTTATATGGCAGTTTAGAATTACACTAACTGAAAGATGCCAGTCACAAAAGATGACAGTGTAGGATTCCATTGAGGTGAATGTCCACATGAGGCAAATCTGTTGAGACATAAAGTAGGTTAGCGGTTGCTGAGGGCAAGTGCGGGAGGATTGGGGGAAATAGGGAATGACTGTTGATGGGTACAGGGTTACTTCAGGGGTGATGAAAAGATTCTAAAATTGATGGTTGCACAACTTTGTGAATATACTAAAAATCATTGAATTACAGACTTCAATTTTTTAAATTATAGACTTTAATTGGGTGAATTGTGAAATATACACATAAATATACATATATAGTAGTTTACTGAGTGATGAAGAGAAAATTAGTGAACTAGAAGATAGATCTGAAGATATTATTCAAAGGGCAGATTAAAAAAAGGAGGACAAAGAAGTGAAAAAAGAAATTAAGAGGTATGGATAATAAAATGAGATATTCTAACATACGGCTAATAGGAGTTCCATGAGGAGAGACTAATAAGAATGGAAGAGAGGCAATATTTGAAAACAATGATTGAGACGATTCTAGGAGTGATGAAAGACATGAATCCACAGAGCTAAGAGGTACAAACTATACCAAGCAAAGACTAACAAAAGCCACACCTACGCACACAGTAAAACCACACAAAACCAAAGACAAAGAGATCTGAAAAGTTGCCTGAGAGAAAAGATAGGCCACCTGTAGAAACTGGCCATACAATGAGACTGAGAGTAAATTTCTCTAAAACAATAGTAAAAACCAGAGAACAGTGGAGAAATATCTTCAAAGTGCTGGCGGGGGAAAATATCAACCTGAAATTATTTTTCAAGAAATTATTTTTCAAGAACAAGAATGAAATGAAGACGTTTTCATAAAAATAAGCACCAAGAGGGGCACCTGGCATCCAGAAGCATGGAGCCCCACCCCGACTGTCACCTCATTAGCATAACAAAGACACTCCTGCCACTCGGGAAATTCCAGGGGTTTTGAAGCTCTGTGCCTGAACTAGGGACAAAACCCAGATATATTCTTTCTTATACCACAGTTCCCAACAGGGGTTTCCTGTCTAGGGAGAGGAGGTGGCCCTTAAGTAAAATCATTATAACTTGAAGTGGATTCGGAGAAGTGCTACATTGTGAGATACTCTGAAGAGGAAGAGATTCACTTCATTCTGGAGAACATATGGAAGAAAGGAACCTAAAGCAAAATGAGAGGAAACTACTCCCCACCCCAGAGGTCAGTGGGATGGCCATCGGGTGGAAGCAGGATGAAGGACAGACTGATTTCTGGCAAGTGGGAATAAGTTCTCAAACCACTGTGTGCTGGGTACCACATGGGACACTCTAGGCAGAGGAGCTTGTGGAGTTCTTCCTGCAGTCCAGAGAAATCGATATTTATTCCCATTGTGCAGGTGGGGAAATGGGTGTGCAGGGAGGTTGAGTATCTGGCCCAAGGACACATGCCATCTAGATTCCAGTCTCAGATGGTCCTGGTGAGTGAAGTCCAGGTTCATCCCACTCTTACCCCTGCGGGAAACAGCATCTAGTTCAGAGGAGGAGGACCACTTCCAGCACAATAATGCTTTATAAACTTCCTAGAACTCAAGAAACATCCAGAACCACACTACCCAATGACCCCCCGGGTGAGCAAAGTGAGGAGACACACCCAAATGCCTTAGCCCTACGGCCATGTCATCATGGC
Organism: Neomonachus schauinslandi; assembly: GCF_002201575.2. Lineage (NCBI taxonomy): Eukaryota > Metazoa > Chordata > Mammalia > Carnivora > Phocidae > Neomonachus > Neomonachus schauinslandi. The sequence goes on along the minus strand of NC_058411.1, from coordinate 126,636,370 downwards.
AGACCCTCGGCTGTGAGCTCATCGCCGCCCGCTTCCCAGCTCTGAGACATGGACAAGGCGACCCGCTGCTCAGTCTCCTAGCTCAGGAGGTACCGCAGTGGTGATGACCAAAACAGAAGCCTCCCTAATAGCTGATGAGGAAGCGAGCCCAAGCCCGGCTTCTGGCACCCACTGCCACCCCCACTGGCCTCCTCCTCCAGTCCCTGCTCTGGGTCTCTGGTTTTGCTCTGCTCTTCTTTCTGGCTTTTTTCTCCAGGGCAGAGTCACTTGTGATTAATTTAGAGGCTCTCTTCACTGTCAATCCACAGGACCATTCTCACTTCCTGGGCCACCCTGGGTCATTCTGTGGCCTCCACTAACAGGTCTGCAGGCTCCACTCAGTGTTAGACTTTCTCATTCTGGTTTGGAACCTTGCTGGTAGCATCCACTCGAAGTTGCCAGCAGACTGCCAATGGAACATCCTTTGCAGGGCTGATCATCTAAGCGGCCATATTAAGGCAAAGGTCCAACCTAGTTCATGTACATACGTTTGACCCATTATACAGATATGGAAACTCAGATGGGTGAAATAATGCACAAAAGGGCACATAGCTCCCTAGGTCAGTATAAGCACCACACTGTCTGTGGGGACCTCTATCAACATGTCTGCATCCCCACAGAGGGCCTAGCCTGAAGCATGTGTTTCAGTGGCTAGATTCATGAATGAATGCTATTCTTTTCTTATTTAAGATTTTATTTATTTATTTGAGAGAGAGAGAGAGAGAGTGAGAGAGCACAAGCCAGGAGAAGAGGCACCATGACCTGAGCTGAAGTCAGACGCCCAACCAACTGAGCCACCCAGGCGCCCCAATGCTGTTCTTTTCTTTTCTATCCCCATGCTCTCTCCTAGCAAGGTCAGCCTTGTCAATATCACGGGCAATGTTTAATGCGCACTTACTCCATGGCAGGCCTCGTAAGTGGGCATTATGGAATCGCAGGGAGGAAAAGAAAGTCTTATTGCACACTTACAGCATCTCACCTCTCTTAGAGGTGAGCTATTAACAAATAACAACTTGAATGCATTTTTGGTGTAGTTGCTCTTAAATGTTTTTATTCAAGTAATCTCTACACCCCACGTGGGGCTTGAGCTCATGACCCCGAGATCAAGAGTCGCACGTTCCTCCAACAGAGCCAGACGGGTGCTTCTTGTTGTAGCTGGTCTTAAATGGGAGAAGAGTGTTTTTAAAAAGAAGGAAATATAGAAAAATAATATAAATGCTAGAAGTCCACAGTGAAAAGAGGCATTTCCTCCAAGCTCCCAGAAGGGGGACTTAATACTATTTATCAACAGCATCTGCCAGAGTATTTAACATCGAGCTGGCCCATTGTGGATGCCCCTCCCTCCCTGCCCATAAGTTTTATCTAGTGACTTATGAATGCAAGGGCTGCATCATTATCTCCTGGTTTTTGGACACTTTAATTCTGGAGCCAGGACCACTTCACATTCTTTCAAAAGAAATTATGTCCTTAGCTCTTCTACAAGTGCCTGAGCCTGGAAAGGCAGCAAATAAAACAAAAGTTTTATAAATCACACCATGAGTTGGGCCAAGACATTATGTAACTGCATATAAGATAAACCCAGCCTGGGTGGCCAGAGGGTCAAGGTTCTTGCCAGATTTCATAAACTTGATACAGAATAATTTCTCTTTCCTCCAAAGATGAAGTGGCGTCGTGCCTTTATTACATGTTGCTTTAGAAAATAATAATAATAAAGAATAAAGGGCAACACATCAGAAGAGCTCAAGAAGCACCAGCCAAATGGCACTTTACAGTGAAGGGTGGGTCCTGCGCCACCCACTCAGGGACAAGCAGGGGACTGTTTGCCTTTCTGAGTAAAAGTAAATCATTTCTTTGATTCATCTGTATCCTCTCTTGATTCATCTGTTAGACCACTACTTCGTGGATTATTATTATTATTATTTTAAGATTTTATTTATTTATTTGAGAGAGAGAGAGTGAAGGGGAAGGGCAGAGAGAGAGGGAGAAGCAAACTCCCTGCCGAGCAAGGACCGCCCCCCCCCCCATGCAGGGCTGTATCCCAGGACCCTGGGATCATGACCTGAGTCAAAGACAGATGCTTAACCGACTGAGCCACCCAGGTGCCCCTTTCCTCATGATTTCTAACATGTCTTCTCTTCAGTCTGATGACTGTAGTGTGAGCCCATTTTATTGGTGGGAAGAGAAGTAGCCTTGTTCCTGCATGTGCTGGCCCAGGACCTCATGAAGCAGCACTGTACCCTCATTCTCATTTTGTAGTGGAACAAGAAGTCACCAGAATAGTGGGCATATGTGAGCACATGGCAAGGAGCCTGGAGCCTGGGCAGAAGGCTTATTCCTATGGCAGTGAGACCCCGCACAGGAAGCTGGGTTGCAGAGAAGCCCCTGGAAAAAGATGAGTAAAGAGAAAACCCACACGCTGGTGGGTTTTCCATGTTCATGAGAGTGTCTGCTATGGTTTCACAGCCCTCCACATAAACACTGCGCTTTTATTAAACATCCAGCGAAATGCGTTTAGTCTGCTTACTTGGGGGAGAACTTGCCATTTGCAGACAAGTGAGTCAAAGGTTTAGTTCTCGCTAAACCCTAAATCCATTCCCACATTGACAGGAGGACAACCTGAGGAATCCAGAGTAAGATCTTTCAAAATGACAGCAGCACGTTTCCAGGGCCTATCTGTGGGTCCCCTGCCCCCTGCCCCCTGGCAAATGCAGAGTCTTCAACTCTCTCCCAGTGCCAAAGCAGGGCAGACTCTCCAACTTCTCTCCTGTCTGTTTAAATAAACTTTTTACTTAAAAACACATTGAGATGAGGGGAGCCTGGGTGGATCCATCAGTTAAGCATCTGACTTGATCTCAGCTCAGGTCCTGATCTCAGGGTTGTTGTGAGTTCAAGCCCCGCAGTGGGTTCCATTCTGGGCATGGAGCTGACTTAAAAAAATAAAAAAAAATAGGGCGCCTGGGTGGCTCAGTCGGTTAAGCATCTGCCTTCGGTTCAGGTCATGATCCTGAGGTCCTAGGATCAAGCCTCATGTGGGGCTCCCTGTCAGCATAGAATCTGCTTCTCTCTTTCCCTCTACCCCCTGCTCGTTCTCTCTCTCTCTCTCTCTCGCTCTCTATCTCAAATAAATACATAAAATCTTAAAAAAATAAAATAAAGAAATAAAATAAAAACCACATTGAGATGTACAGAAAAGTTATGACGATTGTACAGGGAGTTTCCATATATCCCACACCTACTTTCCCCCTTATTAACATCTTACATCGGTATGGTACTTTTGTCACAACGAATAAACCAACATTAACATATTATTAACTAAAGTCCATAGTTTATTCGGCTTTCCCTAGTTTTTACCTAGTGTCCTTTTCCTGTTCCGGGATCCCATCCAGGTTACGACATCACACTCAGTCCTCAGGTCTCCTTAGGCTCCTCTCGTCTGTTACAGTTTCTTAGCCTTTCCTGGTTTTGCGGCTCTGACAGTTTTGAGGCGTACTGGCTGGTATTACACTCTGCCTTCAATTAGGATCTGTCAGATGTTTTTCTCATGATTGGACTAGGATTATGGATTTGGGGGAGGAAGAGCACCAGAGGTCAAGTGCCATTCTCTTCCCATTATATCAAGGACTCATCCATATGACTCATCACCACTGATGTTGACCTTGATGACCTGGCTTGTCAGGTTTCTCACTGTAAAGTTGTTCTTCCCCCCCCACCCCCTTTCCGCATTATACTCTGGAAGGATAGACTAAGCCCAGCCCACCACTGGGGAGGAGGGAGTGACGCCCCCTTGAGGGTAGAGTATCTGCATAAATTATTTGGAAGGCACCTGCAAGCAAGATTTGGCTCTTTCATCCCCCACCTATGTATGTGTTTATTTCATCATTTCTTTACGTCGGTACGGACTCCTGGATATTTATTTTATACTTTGGATTACGGCATGTTTCCTTTCGAAAGTCCATCTTCTCTCGAAACCTTTCCCACCTCCCTTACAATCCCCGATCACTGAGACCCCTCTCCTCCAAAGGAAACGCATGGCTCCATATTTCATTTTCCACCATGTGCTTGGCTGGACTGGGTTAAACTAAGGCAGGTGCTTTTTAAATGACTGCACTACTTTTATGTATAAGTCTGAGCATGTTCTCCTGTCCTCCTTCACATTCACCCATCATATTTTATTGATGCAAAAAGCCACTGGAAAAAAAAAAAAAGCACCTGGGCATCCTCAAATTAGATGAACCTTCCAGTCAGTTGCATCTTACGCTTTGCCATAGTTGAGCAGAGCTTTTGCTTTCTTGGTGGTTCATCTGATAATGCTTGGTGTTCCGTCTCTGAGGCTTAGGTTTGATGAAATTCATCATGTCGTTTCTGGATTACACATTCTATCGGCATGGAAAGCACTCTGGCCTGTTTATCCTGCTTTGTAGAGTCTAGACCAGAACATTGAGGGGATTAACGCGCATTTGTGCTGCCATAAATATGATGGAACTATATCCTGCAACACACACAGTCCAGCACCAGGGGAAAGTACGCAAACAAGCATGACCTTAGAAATCATGCTGCTTACTCGGGGCCACCCGGCGTCAGATTTGAGGCGCCTTTTCATTCTGGGGAGGGACAGAATCTGGAGGAAAACTAACAAAAAGCTCTTCGGCCTACTTTTTCTCTTCTCCACCCTCACATCTAGTCACATTAGAAGCACGTTACAAATCTTTTTTTCTTTTTTTAAGATTTTATTTATTTGAGAGAGAGAGCGAGCAAGCATGAGCGGGGTGAGGGGCAGAAGAAGAAACAGACTCCCCGCTGAGCAGGGAACCCAATTTGGGATGTGGGGCTTGATACTGGGACTCCGCGATCATGACCTGAGCCAAAGGCAGACGCTTAACTGACTGAGCCACCCAGGCGCCCCAGCACATTATAAATATTAAAAGTAATGTCAGCATTACAACAGGGATGTACACCCGGGATTGCAAAACCCATGGGGGCTCTTTTGGGCTTGCAGGCTGAGAGGCAGTTTGAGAAGCCCTTGGTCAGGTCCTGGCCACTGCACTGATGTTTATAATCATGGAGGATTATGCCGCTCCCCTGACCAGCCTCAGTAAGGGTCCTTCCTCTCTGGCATGCTCCCTGTTCTCCCACCCCTGGCCCCGGTGCTCACGTACACCCTGAGCCCGTGTTTCCCATCCTGCAGGCATTTGCAAAAATATCCAGACAGGGACTAATGAACCCAAAGGATCTATGGTGGTCAAACTTCAGGCACTGGGTCCCCAAGGGGTGGGGAAATGTTTGGGGAGCCACAAGATGCATTTCGGGTATCAGTCCTCAGGCTGCTGGGGTCATCCTCTTTTTTGACACTTGTAAAATTATTCTTGTCCTTTACCTGTCTTGGTAATTGTGTTCGAAGAGGTCAAATTTGGAGTTAGAGAGCCATTTAGCCGTTATGGAATAAGCAACCAATTAATCGAGGTCAGTTAATCCAGAAGACATAACAGTTTACATTTACATCCCTAATGACAGCACTTCCAAAATATATGAAGCAAAAACAAGTAGAAGCATAAGGAAAATACAAAAATCCACAATTTTAGTCAGAGATTTTATTTTATTTTATTTTTTTGAAGATTTTATTTATTTATTTGACAGAGAGAGAGAGTGCATAAGCAGGGGGAGTGTCAGGCAGAGGGAGAGGGAGAGCAGGACCCCGGGATCATGACCTGAGCAGAAGGCAGACAACCAGCTGAGCCACCCAGGCACCCTTAGTTAAAGATTTTAGTACCCCTGTCTCAATAAGCGATAGATCACAGACAGAAAATCAGCAAATGTACGTAAGACTCAAACAAACCATCAGTCAACTTGCTCTAATTGACATTTATAGAACACTCCAAAAGATCTGCAGAATACACACTCTTTCAAGTACATATAGAACATTTACCATACGTTCAAGATAGACCATATCCTGGGCCACAAAACAAGTCTGAAGAAATCCAAAAGGACCCAAGTCATACAAAGTATGTTCCCTGGCCACAGTGGATTTAAATTAGAAATCAACAACAGAATGATATCTGGAAAATCCCAAAATATTTGGAAACTAAATGCACTTCTAAGTAAGCCATGGCCCAAAGAAGAAGTCAAAAGCTATATTAGAAAGTCTTTGGACATGAATGAAAATTAAAACAGCATATTAAAACTCGTGGCGTGCTGCTAATGCAGAACTTAGGGGGAAATTTGTAGCACTGAACAACAATACTAGTAAAGAAGAAAGGTCTCAAATCAATGACTCAGTTTCTATTGTAAGAAACTAGAAAAAGAAGAGCAAATTAAACCTGAACTAAGGAGAAGAAAGGAAATAAAAAGATCAAAGAAGAAATCAGTGAAACAGAGAACAGAATCCTAACAATGAAAATCAAAGAAACCAAAACCTGGTTCTTTGAGAAAAAAAAAATCAATAAAATTGATAAACCTCTAGCCAGACTGATCAAGGAAAAAGAGAGAGAGAGAGAGAAAGAGAGAGAAGGAAGGAGGGAGAGAGAGACAATGATTTCTATTAATTTTCAAGTTCATTTACCACTGCCTGGCTTCCAGCCCTCGTTCCACACTCGAACTGCTCCCTCTTTTTTGCCAGTTTGCTTGACCTCTCTGGGGTCCCAATAAGCTTTGTGGTGGATACCGTATGGTTATTGTTCCCACTGTACAGGTGGGAAGACTGTGGCCCAGGTTGACCAGGTCCTCCTTTCTTCTCCCTGTCTTGGTTTGCAAAGCAGCTGTGAGCATTCAACCAAATACAATAATAACCTGTAAAGTCTTAGTTCAGCTCAAATACATCAAATATTTACATTTAATCATGAGCTTCCCTTAGCAAGATCCTCTTTCAACTGGCTTGCCATCCTCCGAACCCTGCCTCCAGAAGAGCCTGGGAGTCACCACTGTCCCCACATCTTCCCCTGTTCCTGGGGAGACATCCACATTTTGATGGCCCTGGATTTACAATACAGCCTTTATTGTAAGTCTATCCATATGACTTCTCTTTAGGATCCCTCAAATTCTGAGACACTTTCAGTAAACCAGCATCTCAGACACTGTTCCCTTTTGGATTCTCCTGCTGTCATCTGAGAAGATGACTTCTAGATCTTGATGCCATAAAACACCAGAAAACTTTCAGATACGGAAAAGAGCAGGCTTTGTTAAAATCCCCACGTAACAGGGGGATGGTGTCAAACAACCACCACTTAGTTATCTCTCCCAGCACTGTGGGAGGGCTCGGCTCAGCCGGGCAGTTCTTCTGCTGATCTTGCTTGGGTCTCTCATTGGTTGTGTTAATATGGAGGCTGGGGCAGGATCATGGAGGCATGACTGGGGTCCTGGGACAGCAAGGCCTCTGTCCTCCCCCACATGAGGCCTCCCCAATAGGGTAGCCAGATGCTGAAGGTGTAGGTCAGGCCCTGACCCAGCTGAATTCTCTTGGTTAAAATGAGTCACAGACCAGCTCGGACTCAGCGGGGGAGGAGATTACACTAGAGTGTGGATATTAGAAAGTGCGCTTCACTGGGAACTGTCTTAGTCGGCTCGGGCTACTATAATAGGATACCATAGACTGGGAGCGTAAACAACACACATTTATTTCTCACAGTTCTGGAGGCTGAAAGTCTGAGATCAGGGTGCCAGCAAGGTTGGGTTTTGGGTGGGGGCCCGCTTCCTGTTTATGGCCTCACACAGACTTTCTTTCATGCATGCAGACAGAGTGCTAGTCTCATCATACCTTTTTAAGGGTCACTAATCCCATCCTGGGGGCCCCACCCTCATGACCTCATCTAAACCTGATTGTCTCCCAAAGGCTCCACCTCTAAATACCATCACATTGGGGATGAGGGTTTCAACATATGCATTTTGAGGGACAAAAACATTCAGTCCATAGTGGGGGCCATCCTAGAGCTACTATACCACATGAAACAGTATTACCCCTCAGAAGAGATACCAACTCCCCCTTCCAGCAGCAGGGAATGTGAGTGTGGTGCTTCATACACACCCCAACATGGGGTGGGGCAGGCGGGGGTGAGGACTTTTGAAACTTCTGCTAGGTTGATTAGTGTCACATTGTTAATATAAATCCTATTAAACCAGAACTCTTAAATCAAGAGTCAAGGATCAAGGTCAATGAAAGGAGTGGAGAGGTATCATGAACTCAATTCCTTTTAGTTTCTTGACTGGTCACTTTGTAGACACTGAAAATAATCCCGATAATAATAGATTGCTTCTGTACATTTGGAAAAATTGTTCCAAGTTTTTTACAGTTGTGGATCTCAAATGGTATGGCTTGTCACTCATCATGACCAATAGATCGCATGGGCCATAATATCTCCCACATTCGATTTAGGAAAATAAACTGAAATTAAATGGAAACACCCTCCTTGCTCATTTGGATGGCGAAGACTCCTGGTCCCCACTTCAGTGTGTTCCCCACAAGGCACTTTGTCACTCAAATCTTCAGATTTTGGTGATTGGAAGCATGGTTTGATACAATTCTGGAAGCCTAAGTAGGCAGAATTATTATCATGTTTTGTTTGGAATAATCCTGTAATCCCAGTGAAGAACCCCACCACTGGGGACTGTGGGGACAGGCCGGTCACTTCCTGCTTGGTTCCACAACATCTGGGACACACCTGCATGCCAGGTCTTGTTTCCAGAGCCTCAGCCTCAGTCCCTGTGGTATTGACCTTCTGTGGCGGGAAACAGACCAGAAAGAAGTCAAATCTAAGCAAGACAATGTCAGTGAGTGCAAAGGGCCACCAAGCATGAACCCAGGGCGACACAGTGGGTGGTGCCTGGGGAGCTCCTCTCGCAGACGTGGGCCGGAAGCCCTCTCTGAGTAGGTGACATTTCAGCCGAGACCTGCGTGACAAGGAGAAGCCACCCTGGAAAGTGTTCCAGGTGGAGGGGCACCTGCTGGAAATCTGTGGATAGCATCGTCGTGGGACCACAGTACCCGAGCCAGGAAGAGAGGCCGAGGGGAAGTCGAGGCAGCCTGCTTGTGCCTCCACATAACACACCCAAGTTCCTTTGACCATGAGCTTCCAGCAAAGTAGAAAGCAGACGTGCCAGAGGAATGTTCTTCTGGGATGAGATTGCTTGGGGTTCAGCTCTGTCATTCACTGGGAAAAAGTCATGTGAGCTGAACGGAATGAGGGTACATTTCTATTCTCTTGCAGAGACAAAGTTCCCACTGAGCAGCCTCAGAGAGTCCGGAGGCCAAATGATACTTGGAGAGCAATTCATTTTGTAACATGGCTCTCTTGCCAGGGCTATGTGACTGAAGAAGTACCCCCCTCCCGGCTCTGGCCCCCACAGCTGCCCCCTGGGCATCAGAGCAGGACCTGCCGCCCTTCCAGCCTGAACAGCCCTCCCTTGACTTTACTGTTATGAGTCATGTTGATGGTCTGGGTAAACCTCGGCTCCTGGCTGCTGAGAAGGCCTGGGGCCTCCATAGGCCTGAGGGGGCGGGGGTACCCAGAAGCCTAAATCCGCCCAGGCTCCCGGATGGGGACTGGGACCCCCCCACACCCCGCCGCCCCAGGAGCTGAGGGGCACGGTTGACAGACCATGAGGGTGTGATATTATTCTTAGGACAAAACCACTGGAGATGCATTCAGCCAAGTCCAATGGCAGTCTCTACAGATCTTCCTTTCTGGCCAACTCCCCACTGCTATTCTTTGGCTGGACAGAGGGGATGATTTGCTCCTGACCTTTCTCTTCCCCATTCAGTCCTGTCCGGTCATCACGGGCCAAATGCAGCTGAGAAACTTGTAAGTTAAAATGCAATATCCCTAATATATAAAGAGCTTCTATGAATAGAAAAAAAAATGGTGAATAACGCTATAGAAAAATGGACCAAAGATGTGAAAGGACACTTTACAGAGAAAGGAGTACAAATGGTTCTTACCCATGTGATACTATGCTCCAACTTGTTCATACGAGAAAAGCGAATTAAAACTACACTAAGATCAGATTGGCAAAAATCCAAAAGTGTGACAACTACTCTGGGAGGCTGGGAGGCTGATGGGCATTGTCATGCTTTGCTAGTGGGAATGCAACATGGTACAATCCCACTGGAGGGGAATTTAGCAATACATGACAAAGAGACATATGTTTATAGCCTAGAATCCAGCAAATTCCTAAGAAGCTCTCCCAAAGATACGCTGGCAAATATAAGAAAAGACATATGCACAATGATGGAGAAATTATATAATAAGAATGGAGGGGTACTGAATAAATGTTCCATATTTGTTTATGATAATAAAAAGATGGAAGGATAAATCATAAAATTAAAAATTGATTTCCTATGGAGGCAAAGGGAAGAGACTAGATTTCTCTGAGTAAAGCTTGTTTTGTGGATTTAACTTTGGAAACATGTAGGGTATTTTGCATACTAATAAAACAAAATTACATTTTCTTTTTCTTTTCTTTTCTTTTTTTTTTTAAGGATTTTATCTATTTATTTGACAGAGAGAGACACAGCGGGAGCGGGAGCACAAGCAGGGGAGTGGCAGAGGGAGAAGCAGGCTTCCCGCTGAGCAGGGAGCCCCATGCGGGGCTCGATCCCAGGACCCCGGGATCATGACCTGAACCGAAGGCAGACGCTTAATGACTGAGCCACCCAGGCGCCCCCAAAATTACATTTTCAAAAAAAGCAATCCATAGAAATTAAAAGCAAATTGAGTTAATAAGGCTCAAAGTGTATCTAGTTAGTGACATGATCACACAGGGAAGAGTGGTTTTGAAACATAGCAATTTAAGGATAAAAACAAAACAAAAATATCTTCAACTTTTCAGGAATGATATTGTTGGAAATGGAGTTAGTATTATTACTCTGAGACCACTGTATATAGAGTGTGGGATAAAGTAAAATGTGCATTCGGGGATATTCAACTCTTGACCTCCCTGGACATGGCCAGTAGGGTTTCCCAAAACACCGAAAACACCCTGCCTGTATTAAACACCCCCTCGGGGGACAGCATCACTGTGAAGAGTCAATGCAAGGACGGAAGTAATGTCTCAGTTTTATAGATAAGGCATCTGAGGCTCCTAGAGCCTAAGTCACTCGTCCAAGATCAAGTCACGTCTGGAATTGAACTTGCATCCACCAGGCTCCAAGGCTCCTCTCTCAACTCCTACAATATACCATGTCCTCCAACTTGGCCCTGGTCTCTCCTGCCCACCCTCTACTTGCTCTGAGGACATTTTCCCTCTGTGGGCATTTCCCATTCATGGCAGAAGCAGGGCAGCACAAAGGCTGGCGGAAGGAAGGGCTCAAAAACATACCGAAAAAGTGAATGAATGAATGAATGAGTGAATGAAAACAGAGAAAATCTTCTTTCCTGCTTGGACCAAAAGCTAGGAGGAAAAAAGAAAGGAGAAGTGATTCTTTTTTTTTTTTTTAAGATTTTTTTTTTTTTTAGATTTTATTTTATTTATTTGACAGAGAGAGAGACAGTGAGAGAGGGAACACAAGCAGGGGGAGTGGGAGAGGGAGAAGCAGGCTTCCCGCGGAGCAGGGAGCCCGATGCGGGGCTCGATCGCAGGACCCTGGGACCATGACCTGAGCCGAAGGCAGACACCTAATGACTGAGCCACCCAGGCACCCCTTTTTTTAAGATTTTAAAAAATTTATTTATCTGACAGAGAGAGCAAGAGAGCACGAGCAGGGGTCGTGGCAGAGGCAGAGGCAGAATCAGGCTCCCCACTGAGCAGGGAGCCTGATGTGGGCCCAGGACCCCGGGACCATGACGTGAGCCGAAGGCAGATTTTTAACCAACTGCGCCCTCCAGGGGTCCCAGGAGGAATGATTTTAAAGGAAGAACCAGGACCCCAGAGACACCGAGAAGCCTGTGTGGCAGGTGGTCCCCAAGACCATCCTCAGGCCCCATAACACGCCTGACAAGGACTCCGAAAAGCTGTTACACTCACAGTTACAGTTTACTATAGGAAAAGAATCAAGATCAAAATCGGCAAAGGGAAAGGGGCATGGAGAAAAGACCAGGAGAGACCAGGCGTGAGCTTCTGAGCATTGTCTCCCAGGGGAGTTCTGGGGATCCGTGTTACTCTCCCAGCAGTGACCTGTGACAACAAGTGTGCAGTGTTTTCAATCCAGGAAGCTCATCCGAGCCTCAGTTTTTATTGAAGGTCAGTCCTATAGGCAGGCAGTGCCCACCTGGCTGACCTCAGCGCTGCTCAGACTCCAGAGCAGAGACAAATCACACTGTTAGCAGAAACTCTGTTCAAGTTAATATGATGTGACCCAATGCCTCAGGGATACAAAACCACTCTTACCAGGGAGAACATCCCAAGGGCTCAGAGCTCTTCTCCCAGGAGCCAGCCAAGGGCCAGTCCTGAAGACAGGTCTTCCTTGGGAATGTGTGGGGTCTGAGCAGCCCAGGCTTCTTGAGGCTACCCTTTCCTTTCCAGTCCCTAACCAGAGGTGTGCGGCCCCACACCCCCAACCCCGAGGTCATTTCAATACTTCCTACATCAGCACCAACTTGAGGATCCAAAATCATTTCCATAGCGGGGTTTGCAAGGTGACCCACTAGGGTATATAGGATGAAGACATTAGGATTTCTATTTCTATGTTTTTTAAAAATTGTGGTGGAAAATGTAAAATTTACCATCTCCACCATTTTTAAGTGTACAGTTCAATAGTTTTAAGTATATTCATATGGTTATGCAACAGAGCTCAAGTCCTCTTGCAAGAATGAAATTCAATACCCCTTGAAAACGACTTCCCATTGCCCCCTGCCCCCCACCCCTGGGGACCACCATCTTACTTTCTGTCTCTATGAATTGGACTACTTTAGGTCCCACATATAAGTGTGGAGTCACACAAGATTTGTCTTTTTGTGACCAGCTTATTTCACAGAGCGTCATGTCTTCAAGGTTCATCCAGGTTTATAGTGCATGTCAGAAATTCCTTCCTTCTTAAGGCCAAATAATATTCCATTGCTAGTGTATGCCACACTCTTGTTCATCCATTCATCCATTGATGGACATCTGAGTTACTTCCACCTTTTGGCTATGGTGAAGAATGCTGCAATGAACATGGGTGTGCTAATATCTCTTTGAGATCCCGCTTTCAGTTCTTTTGGATGGATACCCAGAAATAGGATTGCTGGATCATATGCTAATTCTATTTTTCATATATGGAGGGACCACCATACTGTTGTCCACAGCGGCTGCACCATTTTACATGCCCACCAACAGTGCAAAGGGTTATGATTTCTGCACACACTCACCAACACCTGTTATTTTCTGTTTTGTTTTTTTTTCCACAGTGGCCATCCTAACAGGTGTGAATTTTTATGTTTTTAGTCGATGAAAATAATAAAGAAATTAACCTTGACCAATACCTCATAGCTAGACCGCTCCTGGCCTTGGTATGTATGTGCGCAGGGAAGTGAATTGTAACACTGCACAACATTGCGTAGAAAGTAAAATACCACATGTTTCAGAGGGCCAAAGGAATGTGTCACCCTTGGGGTGAGGGATGCCATGGGTGCCAGAGAGATCCTCCCTCTCTGATTCACTTTAATTTATTACAAGTATTTCAGCCAAGTTAATTGGTTTCAGGATGATATTATCCAGTTTTAATTAAACTAATCTTTAAATTATGATCAAGGAACCCTCACAAATATAATCTGCAAAAACCCACAGATAAAAGATAATGTGATTAATGCAAACCTGAGCGAACATGCGGAAGTAACTGATACCCTTCCTTCTCCAAGGAGCTCTGTGCCAGCCAAGGTTTTTACATAAAAACAATGACCATCTGATAAGACATTGCCTCCCTTTCCCCCAAAATAGAGGAGGAATTAAGAAAACGATTGAACATACAGATTTATATCCACTTAGGAATAATGAAGCCTATTTGAAAAGTGTATCATGCCTTGAGACATCAAGACATTAGCTAATGATAGAAACTAAAAGAACAGTAGAACAGATCAACGAAACAAGCAGCTGGTTCTTTGAAAGAATTAACAAGATTGATAAACCCCTGGCCAGACTTATCAAAAAGAAAAGAGAAATGACCCAAATCAACAAAATCATGAATGAAAGAGGAGAGATCACAACCAACACCAACGAAATACAAACAATTATAAGAACAAATTATGAGCAACTCTATGCCAGCAAATTAGATAACCTGGAAGAAATGGTTGCATTCCTAGAGATGTATCAACTACCAAAACTGAACCAGGAAGAAATAGAAAACCTGAACAGACCTATAACCACTAAGGAAATTGAAGCAGTCATCGAAAATCTCCCAAAAAACAAAAGCCCAGGGCCAGATGGCTTCCCAGGGGAATTCTACCAAACATTTCAAGAAGAATTAATACCTATTCTTCTGAAATGGTTCCAAAAAATAGAAATGGAAGGAAAACTTCCAAACTCACTTTATGAGGCCAGCATTACCTTGATCCCAAAACCAGACAAAGACCCCATCAAAAAGGAGAATTACAGACCAATATCCCTGATGAACATGGATGCAAAAATTCTCGCCAAAATACTAGCCAATAGGATCCAACAGTACATTAAAAGCATTATTCACCA
>NC_058411.1:126600497-126621738 GCF_002201575.2 Neomonachus schauinslandi | reverse complement strand
ATCCTAAAATTTGTATGGAACCAGAAAAGACCCCGCATAGCCAGAGGAATGTTGAAAAAGAAAAGCAAAGCCGGCGGCATCACAATTCCGGACTTCCAGCTCTATTACAAAGCTGTCATCATCAAGACAGCATGGTAATGGCACAAAAACAGACACATAGATCAATGGAACAGAATAGAGAGCCCAGAAATGGACCCTCAACTCTATGGTCAACTCATCTTTGACAAAGCAGGAAAGAATGTCCAATGGAACAAAGACAGTCTCTTCAACAAATGGTGTTGGGAAAATTGGATAGCCACATGCAGAAGAATGAAACTGGACCATTTCCTTCCACCACACACAAAAATAGACTCCAAATGGTTGAAAGACCTCAATGTGAGACAGGAGTCCATCCAAATCCTAAAGGAGAACACAGGCAGCAACCTCTTCGACCTCAGCCGCAGCAACTTCTTCCTAGAAACATCGCCAAAGGCAAGGGAAGCAAGGGCAAAAATGAACTATTGGGACTTCATCAAGATAAAAAGCGTTTGCAAAGCAAAGGAAACAGTCAACAAAACCAAAAGACAACCGACAGAATGGGAGAACATATTTGCAAATGACATATCAGATAAAGGGCTAGTATCCAAAATCTATAAAGAACTCATCAAACTCCACACCCAAAGAACAAAGAATCCAATCAAGAAATGGGCAGAAGACATGAACAGACATTTTTCCAAAGAAGACATCCAAATGGCCAACAGACACATGAAAAAGTGCTCAATATCGCTCGGCATCAGGGAAATCCAAATCAAAACCTCAATGAGATACCACCTCACACCAGTCAGAATGGCTAAAATTAACAAGTCAGGAAACGACAGATGTTGGCGGGGATGCGGAGAAAGGGGAACCCTCCTCCACTGTTGGTGGGAATGCAAGCTGGTGCAGCCACTCTGGAAAACAGTATGGAGGTTCCTCAAAAAGTTGAAAATAGAGCTACCATGTGATCCAGCAATTGCACTACTGGGTATTTACCCCAAAGATACAAAAGTAGGGATCCGAAGGGGTACGTGCACCCCGATGTTTATAGCAGCAATGTCCACAATAGCCAAACTGTGGAAAGAGCCAAGATGTCCGTCGACAGATGAATGGATAAAGAAGAAGTGGTATATATATACAATGGAATATTAGGCAGCCATCAAAAGGAATGAGATCTTGCCATTTGCAACGACGTGGATGGAACTGGAGGGTATTATGCTGAGCGAAATAAGTCAAACAGAGAAAGACATGTATCATATGACCTCACTGATATGAGGAATTCTTAATCGCAGGAAACAAACTGAGGGTTGCTGGAGTGGGGGGTGGGGTGGGAGGGATGGGGTGACTGGGTGATAGACACCGGGGAGGGTATGTGCTCTGGTAAGCGCTGTGAATTGTGCAAGACTGTTGAATCTCAGATCTGTACCTCTGAAACTAATGCAATATATGTTAAGAAAAAAAAAAAAGAATGTAGCAGGAGGGGAAGAATGAAGGGGGGGAAATCGGAGGGGTAGACGAACCATGGGAGACGATGGACTCTGAAAAACAAACTGAGGGTTCTAGAGGGGAGGGGGGTGGGAGGATGGGTTAGCCTGGTGGTGGGTATTTCGAGGGCACATTCTGCATGGAGCACTGGGTGTTATGCACAAACAATGAATCATGGAACACTACATCTAAAACTAATGATGTAATGTATGGGGATTAACATAACAATAACAAAATTTTAAAAAAAGACATTAGCTAATGATAGTGTGTGTGTGTGTGTGCGCGCACGCATCTGTGTGCACACTAAAATCTTTTATTAATACGGGTACATGATCAAAATATTTGGACACAACTGCTCCAGACAGAGGTTTGAGAATTATGGGGGTCTCTGTTTTTTATCACTGGCTTTTTCAGACCATGACCCACGAGTGTGGAGGAATAACTTAGAGGAGAACACTAGGACAGTTGTCACATATGGAGAAGGGCACTTGGTATTGGTAAGGGAAAGAGAGTGACCTTTTTTTATATTTAAAGATTTATTTATTTGAGAGAGAGGGAGAGAAAGAGTGTATGAGCATGGGGGAGGGGCAGAGGGAGAGGGAGAAGCAGGCTCCCCACTGAGCAGGGAGCCTGACTCGGGGCTCGATCCCAGGACCCTGAGATCATGACCTGAGCTGAAGGCAGACCCTAACTGCTTAACCCACTGAGCCACCCTGGTGCCCGGAGACTGACCTTTAAAAAGAATCCCAAGATTTCCCAAATCACTAATGATTTCCCAAATTACTTAAACAGTTGACCCCACTGTTGTGCTAACATCTCCTTTGTAGCTGCTTTCCGGAATTCTTCCCTTCTTTTAATCGTATCCTCTCTGGGCCTCAGTTTCGTCATCTGTAAAATGGGGGCATTGTTAACACTTCATCAGGAGGGTTCTGATGAGGTGCCGGGCATAGTACCCTACACAGCAAGCATTGTCCAGAAGCAGCTAGTCTGATTAGTGAACTTTTTTTTTTTTTTAAAGATTTTAGAACCCGAAAAATTGTATATACATACCCATTGTAAAAATCTTAAGAAGACTATAAAAAGAGACAAGAAGGGGCACCTGGGTGGCTCAGTCGTTAAGCGTCTGCCTTCAGCACAGATCATGGTCCCAGGATCCTGGGATCGAGCCCCCCATTGGGCTCCCTGCTCAGCGGGAAGCCTGCTTCTCCCTCTCCCACTCCCCCTGCTTGTGTTCTCTCTCTCCCTGTCTCTCTCTCTCTGTCAAATAAATAAATAAAATCTTTAAAAAAAAAAAAAAAGACAAGAATTGCCCCTACAGATGTCAATTATATTACAATAATAATAATAATAAAAGAATCACCCTAACTCTTCCTTCAAGGGATACCCATTTCAGTACGTTTCCATGAATGGCTACAGGAAATAGTCTGAGATCCTGTTTTTTTGTTGTTTTTTTTTTAGCTTATTTCTTCTCATGGGTTTCCCTATATCAATAAATTCATTGTAAAGGGAGGGAGAGAAGGAGGAAGGGAGAGAGGAGTGTTTGCACACATCTCCAAGATTCACTCTTGGTTTCCCTGGCACTATCCTGCTAATCCTTCAAGCCCTGGTCAGAGCCCCCTCCTCCGTGCAGCCCTCTCAGACTGCAACTCCACGTGTAC
This sequence comes from Neomonachus schauinslandi, assembly GCF_002201575.2. NCBI lineage: Eukaryota > Metazoa > Chordata > Mammalia > Carnivora > Phocidae > Neomonachus > Neomonachus schauinslandi. The sequence goes on along the minus strand of NC_058411.1, from coordinate 126,618,580 downwards.
AACTTAACCTTTACAGCAACCCATATGAAGGAGGTCCCGTTTTACTGTGGCTTACCGATGGGGAAGCTGAGGCTCACCAAGTTTCGATGACTTGCCCAAACTCACACAATTGGGAGTGGAAGAGGCAGGGTTTGAGCTCCTTCTCTCTTACCGCCCGCTCCCCTGCCCCCGCCAGCTTCTGGAGCCCAGGGGGGCCCAACCCAGCCCTTCCTTCCTGCCAGGATCCTGTCATCACCTCCCATTTCTAGTCTGTGTGTCCTCTAAGAATGTGACCTGCCAGGACATGCCAAGCCCGGAGCAGAGGACAGCGCTGCAGGCTCCTGGAGTTTTGCTTGAGTGAATGAAGAGACGCATCCTTGCTTGCTGGTACTAGCCCTGAACTCTCAGCTGATAGGGGAAACAATCACATTTTGGAAAAACAGCAACTGTTTTTACAACACCAGTTGGTGCTCCAGCCTCGGTGGATTTGAAAAAATTCAGAGAGCAACTGGTGTCTTTTTCCCTCCCTTTGGTTCCCTTTGTTAAACTGCCATGAGTTCCTGGTGACTGGATTTCAGGCAACGTGGAGACAGGAAGACGTGGGAGAAGGAGGCAGAAGGAAGGCTCCCTGCTTCCCCAGGACCTTTGCACCTGGTGAGGTTCAGGCTTTCTTGAGGGATTATGGGCCCTGCCTGGGCACTCCGCGTTCTGCTGGGCCTTGTCGTTCCTCTGGCTGGCACAGCACCCGGGATTCTGCCGTGGTAAGCGTGGTTGTGCCCAGCTCTGTTTCTCCCCTCCTTGAGCATAAAACACTGGGCACTTCTAGCTAGGCAAGTGTGCCAGTCCAGGAAGCACAAACCCCTGGCTCCCTCCAGGCTTGCACAGAACCTACACTCTCTGCTAAAACAACCAGCCTCTCTCGGCAGAGAGAAGGCCTGCCTTCTGCTTATGCAAAATGTTTGACTCACTGCTTCTGACAGGCCCCAGGCTCATCAAATTCTACTAAATGTCACTTTAGTAGAATAAATAAATCCTTGCATGACTTTCTCAATTATAATTAATACTTATAAGCAGTGATCCCTCATATAAAGTCCTGACTGTATGCCAGGCACTGTGCTGGACACTTTTTTGTGAATCCCCTCATTCAATATTTCTGAAAACTCCTTCGACTTTTCACTCTCCCCATTTCACAGATGAGAAAACTGAGTTGCACCCCGGCTAAGTAACATGCCCAGTGGAAGGGGGCAGAGCCAGGTCTCAAACCAGCGTCTTCCTGACCCCATGCCTTTCCCTGTGGCTTTGTAGTTGGGGTCTGGCTCTATCTGTGTCCCCCTTCTGCCCTGTGCCCTCCTCGTTCTAGGCTGAGGCTGGTGATGAGCACCAGCTTGGCTTCTTTTTTATAAAATGCCTTTGTCTGCCATGGGCACTGGGTAGGTGGGCCAGGACACCAAGTGTGCGTGTGTGTGTGTGTGTGTGTGTGTGTGTGAGAGAGAGAGAGAGAGAGAGAAAGAATGAGAGAGCGAGCGGACTGTCCATGTGAAGCAGTGCCTTGGAGACTCTCTTGATGATTTTAAGTTAGAAAAGTTTCCTCGGTATCCCAGGTCAGCTTCTGACTGCAGTCCCAGGCTGTGTGGGGCCCTTTCAAGCTTCATGAGCTGGATGGCTGAGTGGGCATGTATCTGAGACTCAGCTAGGCCCTACCTCATTACTGACAGGAAGCCCCGTGTATCAGTCAGCTCAAGCTGCCATAACAAAATTTCATAGCCTGGGTGGTTTAAACAACAGACATTTATTTCTCACAGTTCTGGAGGCTGGGAAGTCTGAGATCAAGGTGCTGGCAGATTCGGTTTCTGGTGAGAACCCTCCACCTGGCTGGCAGATGGCCACCTTCTGGCTGTGTCCCCACGTGGCAGAGAAAGGCAGGCTCTGGTGTCTCTTCCTCTCTTATCAGGACACCAATCCCATCCAGGGGCCCCCGTCCTCCTGGCCTCATCTATCACCTCCCAAGAGCCCCGTCTGCTAATACCATCACACTGGGGTGTAGGGCCTCAGCCTATGAATGTGGGGGGGGGGGACACACATTTCAGTCCACAGGACGCTCTTAGACTTCCACCGTCCCCCACCTGTCCTGGTGACCTCGGGGTGGCCGCAGACTTCCCAGGGTCACCGAGGCGGCTTGGCCAGGGCCCAGGCAAGGCCGGCAGCCTGTGGAGGTAGAGCTGCTCTCCCGTCTGTCCTCTGTCCTCTGTCGGCTTTAGTTGTCGTCCACCCCCCACCCCTCCCCCAGCTCGAAGGGCTCCAGGGGACCCGGCAGGCCTCCGTACTCCCAGCCGTACAGTGTAGCTGGCAGGGGTCACCTCCTCCCAGGGGAGGCTCTGCACTTGAGAAGAGTCCCTGGTGACAGGGCAGACCCGCCAAGCGGCAGGCTCTTCCCTTGTCAGGACGACAGTGGGGAGAAAGAGGAAGAGGGTGACATTCTAGTTAGAGAACATACGCCAGGAAGACACTGAAGGCACCACCTGAACCAGTTCAAGTTTGACACGGGTCCACAATCCCTTACGTGCAACTCTCATATCCAAAGGTCTCTAGACACTAGAAGTTTTTCTTCATGGCCTGGGTGGCAACAAACGGCCTGAGCTGATGGGATGCAGCACGTGACACCTGTATTTATTCCACGCGGAGTCCGTGTCCCTGTGTCCTGTGCTGTGGTTTCCACGGGGCCAGCCGTGGAGCTGGGCCCTGGCCACCGACTTCCACTGGACCCCACAGGGGGCGTGCGTACACCAGCCTGCAGTCAGGTGCGCCTGGGCATCGGATGGGCTGCTTGAAAGGCAACATGTGATGAGCAGAAGCGGGATGCTTTAATCTCCTGGGCATCGTTTTCCAGATAAAGAAAAAAACCCAGAGGTGTCGAGTCGAATGTCGAACGCCGTCCATCCCACACCAGCTCTGGGGATTCCCAGGAGGGTGACAGTTCGGCTTCCCGGCACTTTCTGCTTTGGCCAGGGTGATGCCATCATCACGGCCTCAGATGGGGTCAGGGGCTGAGCGTCTTTATAAAACGGGGGGACCTGGACTCCGAGGGAAGACCATGAAGGGACACTGGGGAGGCCCAGAGCTGCCCAGGGCTCCCCGAAGCTGGAAGAAGCAGGTGGGGTCCTCCTCCTACAGGTTCAGAGGGAGCACGGCCCTGCCGACCCCTGGATTTGGGACTTCTTTCCTACAGGCTTGGGTGATAAAGTTTGGTGCTAAGCCACCCATTTTGTTACGACAGCCACAGGAAAGTCATGCAAGGGAGCTCCCCAAAGCCGGCCCCCGGGGACCCCGGCAGCAGCTGGGAGACCCGTGAGATGTCCAGGGGCTTGCTTCCTCTCTCCTCTCCTCTCAACTGGCTTGGCGTGGGGTGGCAAGAAAAAGCTCAGGTGGGGGGGGGATCACAGGAGTTGGAACCCCCTTGGTCTGTCTGGCCCTTGGAATGTCCACCTGGAAGCTCCGCCTCCAGGCCCCCGCCCCACGTGACCTGGCCCTCCTTCCCCCCGCCTCCCACCCCCAGAGTCAGGCAAATGAATTCTCCCCTTCAGGCCCCAAATGCAGATGTGATGTTGGCACTTTCTTTTGGAAGAGGACAAAGCTTGAGCCGGGCGGGGGAACTGGGCTTCTGAGCGGGTGTCCAGTGGGCAGAGCCGAGGCCCTCAGGATGGCCAAAGGACAGACCTGAGACACCAAAAGTCAGCCAGGAGTGCCCTCCTCCATCAGAGCAGCAGAGACTGACCTGCACTGGGGCCCATCATCCCACCTGTCTCCTCTGAAGCCCAGGGCAGGGCCCTGGGTTGTCCCCTCTATGACTTTTGGGCAGGTCTGACAAGCCCAACCGCAACTTCCATCCCAGGATGCATGCTCTTGGAGGTCCTAAATTGCCAGTGGAGGGAGGCAGGAAAAAGAGAGGTGCTAATCCAAAACCATCCTGGTGACCAGCACAGCTCCCAGAGCAGGAAAAGGACTTGGCCTCTAGGTTCCCGATTTAACGTTTTCCAACAGGGAATAGCACAGGCCTAAGATCTCACTCCCTGGCTTTCTTCCTTCCAAACTCCCACCTGTGAAGGAGGGTGCTCCCTGACCTTGGGTTTTCTCCACAGCCCTTCTTTCCTCTCTCCGCCTACCCCCTCCTCCACCACTCTGTCTGGATCTCACCTAAACCCATGTTTTTCAGCCCTGACATGCCACTGTCTTCCCATAATCCTCTCTGTGAGCTCCAGACACACAGAGCCAAGGAACCAGGTCCCTCCCCTTCAAACTCAGCATGTCCAAAGTCAACCTCGTGATAGCCCCCAGCCCACTTCTACCTCCATTCTCTCAGGAGGCAGCTCTGACCCATTAGCTCCTTGCGCACAATCCTTTGATGGCTCCCTTTTGCTTTAACTAAAGTCCAACCTCTAGCTGAGCCCTCAGTCGGGCTTCCACAGACTTTTCTAGCTTCTGTTCCCACCCTTACCCACATGCAGTGCCCCCTGATACACCATTGGTGGTGGTGGGTTACTTGTTAAAATGCCTGGGGGGTGCTACAGGCAGTTAATGCTCAGCTCAGAGTCCAGGGGTGCTAAACATCCTGTCCTTGGAGGTGCAGGACACCCGGAAGAAGGCTTCCCCTGCCCCACACCCACTGCCCAGCGCCAAGTCACACCATGTTTCCCGAAGGCTCAGGCGCTCATGCTCCCCCGGGCCTCTGAAGCCCCTCTGTCTGGCACGCCCTTCCTTAGCTTCTTCATCTGGCTCGCTCCCATCTGTGCTCTACATCTGCCCTGTATCCCTTCTGGGGACTATGTTCTAATCAGCAGCCTGGCTCAGATATGCCACCGGGGTCCCCACATCCCAATGGGAGAAGCGTTTGGGGCCATGAGGGGCAGGAACTGTGACTCTCCTGCTGGCCCCTCACCATCATGTGAGTTCCTTGAGGGCAGGGTCCAGGCCCACAGAAGGGCCCTGGCAAAAGAGTGAGTGACCCAAGTGTTAGCTTTTCGGGGACTCCCCCCGTCCTCCATCAAGAAAGGGGAGTCTACCTGCTTCTTTCTGCAGGAGCTGTCCAAGCTGGGCCTGAACAGTGACATAGAGGTGGAGCTGCGGATTCTTCAGCTACCTGTAGATTACAGGGAGGTGAAGCAGAGGGTCACCAGAATTTGGGAAGACCTTCAACCGCAAGTAAATGATGGCTGGGGAGGCAGTGAAGGGACGGGGGGGGGGGGGGGGGAAGATGACGAGGTGGACCCCCGGACCCTGTGGACCCCCGGACCCTGGTTCTAGGGTTGATGGCTGAGGTGCACCCTGGTCCCGTGTCCCACCGGTAAGGTCCCAGCCAATCTTCTAAGGTTCTGGGTCTGTTTGTAAAAGTTTAAGCTGAAACACAGAGTGGATCTTGGAAGAAGATTCCGGAGAGAGAGAAGGAGGAAAATAAATGGAATCTTTATTCCTCGCCAGGACTCAGAGATAGTTTCCACCCAACGGATAGGCCCTTGGGTTAGGTCCCAGCCATGGCCCTGCAGGGCAGGTTGCCTGTGAGGTGAAGCGAGAAAGGACCTTTTGGGCCTGTCAGGGCGGTTGGCAGGTAGCCCGTCTGGAGAGGTCCCATCTTCATCACACCCAGCCTTTTTTTTATCTGAACAGAGTCATTATATAAAAAACTGGTACAAATGTCCAAAAACTAGGAAGACCAGATGATGAGATTAACACAACACACACCACCATGCCACTAAGACAACTGTCCCAGGGGTTTTGATAATATGCTCCACGGCTAGTTTTTCAAAGAGGAAAAACAATCAGCTCAAAAAAATCCTAACAATATTTTATCACATTGTTACTAACTTCCTTTATTAGTTTCATACAAGAGAGGGAAGATTCCCCAGAAATGCTAAGCTGCTCCCGTGCTAGTCTTAGCTACCAGGGGACCCCCCCAGGGAAAAGAAGGGGAATACATTACCCCGCAAGAATATCTGCCCTTATAAAACTAGTTAAATTAAATGCCACATGGGTTTCTATCCAGTTGTTTTTCATTCCCGCACATTCATTAGGGGAGGTTAGCGGGGAAGCCCGGAGGTTGCGTGCCAGATCTGGGCTTTGCGATGCTTTGCACCCTGTGCTCGCGCTGGGCTTGGCCCTTCAGCCACATCCGGGGAGCCGAGCAGGCCTCAGTTTCCCTAATCTCTCGGCCGCCGCGTGTGCGGACGCAGCTCGCTGTGCACATCGGACTGGACGCCTCCGCCAAGGCCATCGTTCTGGAGCAGTGCGCCAAGAACCGGGGCTATCGGGACGCGGACATCCGGGGCTTCCGGCCGGCGCGCGGCGAGTGCCTTCCGGATGGCCCGGAAGTGATTGCGTCGGAGGTCAGCATGAGGGCGGTGAGCGAGCGCGTGGCCGTGGAGGGCGTGGAGGTGACCTTTTCTCGAGATGCGGGCAGGTACATCCCGCGGGTGTCGGGGGTAGAGGCGGGGGAACGACCGCAGCGCCTCCTCCGACCAGGGTCTCTCCCCACATGCCCCCCTTCTGCACCGGGAGGCCATCCTCTGCGGTCCGACTGGGCACTTGCTCACGCCGTGGCACCCCTGGGCGGCTCCTGTAGACCACCAAGATGTCGCCCCCGCCCCCCACCCCACCCCCACCCGGCCCTTGGTGCGTGGATAGAGGAGAAGAGATGGGAAGGCATGTTTTGAGAGCCACTAACGTTTTGTGGATGCTTTGTTTTTCTTTATTGCGGCCCAAGTTGTGAGTTAACTATTCCGATGTAGCCCCACATAGAGATGAATTTACCTTGGTTCTTCCAAACTCTGACCGCCAGTAGGTAGTTTCTCCCCCCCCCCCCCCCAAGAAGGAATGAACAAGTGACTCAGTAGACATGAATGAGAGGGGTTTGGGGTGTAAAGGTGTTTTGGACTAGTTGCTTGAAAATCTGGTCCCTTTCCAGGCTCTGCTGCTTGCTGATTGTGGGACCGTGAGACCAAGAATCAGTCCCTCCCCGGTTCATTCCCAGCAACTCTTCTTTCTGAGGCAGAAGAACAAAACCTCAATCTCCCTGGGTGGCAGTCCAACTTCCTCATGCTTTGGGGATGCTGCATTATCCCTTTTGCTTCCATTTCCCTGGGGTTAGAGGCTCTTCCAGGGAGTAGTAACACGGCATTTCATGTGGTTGCAGATATGTCTGCGATTACACCTACTACCTGTCTTTGCATCATGGAAATGGGTCCGCGGCACTCATCCACGTGCCTCCATTATCCCGTTGGCTCCCAGCCAGGCTGCTGGGAAAAGCCCTGCAAGTCATCATCCAGGACATGCTGGAAGAGCTGAGAAAGCCTGAGCTCAAAGCCTCGTTCGCAGAAAACTCAACCGCCGTGATTCCAGACCGGGGGAACCAATTGGGGGACTGCTCCTTTGGAGAAAATTAAATGTTTCAATCCTGTGTGCAGAGTTCAACTGTGCTTTGAGAGACTTTTAAAAAATGGCTTGTAAAACAGTTTACACAGAGGGAAAAAAGCTCTGAATTAGCCCAACGAAATCACAAAGGGTTATTTTATTGTCAGAAGAAAGAACACTCTGAAAGGCAGACATTTCACAAGGGATTAACTAGCTTCAGTTTTGGTTTTCATGACAATAAAATGAAATCCTAGTAATTTTTTTTTTTTTCTCTTAAAAAGACCGTGCAGGGGCCTGTAGGATCCTGCCCAGATTGCTAAGACCGCAGACCTGTTGGGCAGAGCTGCCTGTGATGGGTTGATCTATGACCAGGGGGAAACCGGCAGAGCGGCCGCTCGGTACCCCCTCCCTGGCCTCCACCCTCAGGCATCCAGGTGCTGCGTGCAGCTTCTGACCCCTGAGTCTCTAGTGTTTGGTTTTTATTTTTCTACTCTTTTTTAAAAATTGTGTGTAATACACATAACATAAAATTTACCCTTTTAACCATTTTTCAGTGTTTGTGGGCATTCACTTGTTGTGCAGTCATCACCACCGTCTATCTCTAGAGCTTTCTCAACATCCCAAACTGAAACTCTGTCCCCATTAAACAACACCCCGCCTCCTTCCCCTAGCCCTTGGCAACCATCATTCCACCCTCCATCTCTGAACTTGACTACTCTAAGGACCGCATATAAATGAATCACAAAATCCTTTTGTGACTGGCTTTCTCGTTCACGGAGCATAATGTCTTCGAGGTTCATCCATGTTGTAGCGGGTGTCAGAATTTCGTTTTTTTAGACGGAGGAATATTTCATTGTATGCGTAGACCACATTTAGTTTATCCAGTCATCCTTTGATGGACACTGGGTTGCTTCCACCTTTTGGTTATTATGAGTACTACTACTGTGTACACTGGTGTGCAAAAAAAATAGGTCAAAGCCCCCAGTTGCAGTTGTTTTGTTTCTATACCTAAAAGGGGAATTGCTGGATTATAAGGTGTTCCTACGTTCAAGGTTCTGAGCGTCCGCCATACTCTTTTCCATGGCAGTTTCCCTATTTTATAATCCTAGTGGTAGTGTTTGGTCTTCAAGCAAAGGATCATAGCTGGGCTTGGCTTCTCTGCCATGTTGGGTGTTATCGCTACTTTGTAGAAGCAGAATCTCCCCTTTTCAGCTATCATGTTGCCTTTGGGCAAGCACTCACTGGTTCCTGTGCCAAGCTGCTCAAAGCCAGGTTTTGCTTGTCTCGTGTTTTCTGCGGCAAATATGCATGGAGATACGTTGGTTTTCGGAGGAAGGGGTTGACGGTGGCAGTGGCTAAGCTCTGGGAAATTTGTTAAGGTGTTGTGCTCACAGCTGTCACTTTCACTTAATTACATTTTAAAAATAGGGGGCATTGTTTACTTAGTGTCCAGATTCTTTCACTAGGAAGGAAAAGCATTTGCAACTTAATAACAGAGGAAACGGGCAGGCCTTGCTGGGTTTATCAATAGCTCTCCAGCATACTTGAGCCTTTGGTACAGACTCTACAGGACCCCTTTTGCAAAGGAAACTGGCTTATTTGACATAAAACAGATCAGAGTCACATTGGAGCTGATCAGAGCCAGCCAGGTGGGGTGGGATGGCCCACATGTTAGGTCCGGCTGCAGGGTTGTTAACGCAGAGATCCTTCTGTATTTGAAGGCAAACAGCTGCCGCCCAGAGCCCTGTCCCCCTCCCCCACTGGAGCTTCTGTCTCAGGCCAGGGGCAGGCAGGGGGCCTCAGGACCCTGCTTCAGGGTTATTTCAAGCCATACCCATTTTACACACTTTTAGATGTCATCCCGTGAGGAGGCCTGAGCTCCCTCTTGATGAACGTCTCCATCATCTCTCCCTGCGTGACTTGTGGTGTTCGCCTCCCGGTCTAGGCGGCCTGCCGTCCCCTGTGCACACGTACTGGGGCCTGTTTCCCTGTGGCTGACACGCGGGGGGCCGGAGTCAACAGGTTGAACTCTGGGTTGGTCGCTTAATAGTTGGGGGGGGGGTCTCAGGCATGTCTGTGTGTTTGCTCATCTATAACAAAAGCCCTTCCTTTGCAGAGCCGTGAACACGCGCTGAGCGAACGGATGTGCGAGTCGGTCAGCGATGAGCGTGTGCGGGGCAAACCCACACCTTCCTGAGTCCCGGCTGCTGGCTGCACCTGTGAGGGCAGAGGCGGACACAGCCCGGCCGGCTCTGTGGTCTCGGAGTGGCACGGGGGGGGGGGGGGGGGGGCCCCCGGGCCCCGGCCCCCCCCCCCCCCCGGGCCCGGGGGGAGAAGGGGGGGGGGGGGGGCGCGCACTGGCCTCTGCGACCACCCAGCACCTCCATCCCGAGAAGAAAGTGCTGTAGCTTCCGGCGGAGGACAGGTGCCCAGTGCGGCGCACCACCGGCCGCCCGCACGCCCGTCTGAGCCTCCAAAATGAGCCTTGAGCCTGCCCGGAGTCGTCAGTCGTCCAGTGACAGTCGAGGTCCAGCGCCAGCCACCGCGTGACGATGGTGAGCACAAACCCCGGGGCAACACCAAGAGCTTGCGAGAGGAGAGCCCTCTCCCTTAGAAAGGCCTTTTGTTTTTAGGTCCAAGTATTTGTGAGGCTCACCAGATCTTAAATAACCGTGGCCTTTGATTTACTTCCCCCGCCCACACCTTGCTCTTCAGCCCTTTATACGGTGGCCTGACTTTGTTCCAGGAGTAGAGTTTCCTGTGATCAAAGTTCAGTGAAATGGTCAGCTTGCCCTCCCGATATGTCTGTGCATCTCTGGTCTGATTCCAGAACACTTACAGCTTGTTTCCTTTGAACATATATTCACATTTCACATTTCTTACTATGGCCATTTCCCTGGGCAATAAAACGATGGCTGGATTGTAGAGGCCCCGGGACAGGCCAAGATCATCAGCTAGAAAGTCACATTCTGAACACCTCCCGGGAGCCACGTCCGGGGTGCGCTTGCTTGGTTCCGCCCCGCATCCCAGGTAGGTATGCTGGCTGCCAGGTGCCAACAAGGACAGGGAAATGTGAACGGTGAGCCCTTCGCCCCAGAGTCACCTATAGCAAACCTGCCCCGGCCTGACTTTTGTCAGTGGAAGATACAGGAAAAGTCTACAGATCAGTCAAAAATGAAGTACAGATTTCTGCATCTTATGTATTCAAATTTTCTTCGAGTTGATTTAATGGAGTGAGAAGCAGAATAGCTGCCCTGTCTTCACCAGCAGTTTGCATGGTGGGAAGGTTCAGCTGTCAGAAAGCAAAGCAAAGCCTTTCCACAGAACACCTCTGAGCGACATGTGTGAGCACACATGCCACACGTGGCCTGGCTTCCCTGCCTCAGAAGCGTGGTGGTTCTTCCAGAAAGGGAGGGGAACCAAATCAGAGACCAAAAATGCATACAGAATTCTTTTATTTAACTTAAACCATGTAGTACTTTAACTACTAGAAAAAAGCAGAGTAAGAGAAACTAAAGTTGCCTTAGCTTCAGCCATTCAAAATAGACAAAGTTTCTTTTTCTTTTTTCTCATAATGTAAAGAATCCAGAGTATATCGCAGTAACAGGAATAAATTCTTACAACAGAATATACAAAAACATTTTGAAATTTTTTTCATCTACTGATTTTTTTTATATAAACAGAGGAATTTATTTTTAGGAATAATTTATACACAGAAAGTCATTTTATGTAACAAATTGGCCATGTTATTACCTTTTTTTTTTTACTTTTTTAAAAAACTTTTTTTTTTTTTAAACAAGAAAACTCAGAAAATGCATTATTTGCGATGCATCCATTCCATTGCGCCTTCTGGTTTAATTCTTTTTTTTTTTTTGTCCCAGAGGTAGACATACTCTGGCAAACCTCTCACCTCAACCTCACCGGCTAGAAAGCAGACAGGTGTCTTTGCCAAGCATCTATTCCACCCGTGGGTGTGTCTCTGCAACGCCACACATCTGAATGAACAGTTGCACGCAAAAAAAAAACCTAATTGTTTCTGGACCTTTCTCCCATGTAGTGCAAAACATCCAGATGTTTCTACCGATGGAGATTCTGTGGAGAAGTAGAGACATGGCCAGTAATCCATTGGGAGCTAGAGGAAATAGAGTCCAACTGAAACACATTTTTGTGTGTGTGTCGTGTTTACTTAAAAGGACTTGTTTTGGACTAGAAAAATGTGTCTTCGGTGTTCTGCCTTAAATAAAATAAATAGGGTCTCTTCCTTGTTCTAACAAAGCGCGAATCACGACCTGAGGCAAGTAAGCGAACGGCCTGTGTGCGCCAGAATCATCATCGTTCGTGTGACAAGTCTGTGTGCTGCGCTCACTATGAAGCCATCAGCTGTGCCCTCAAGGCCTTCCCTGTCCAGGCAGCGCACGACAGCGGCGACGAGCAGCCCAGCCCGCCGGAGGCTCCCCAGCACCACGGGCACCACTGGGCTGCCACACCGCGGCTGTGTCCTTGGCCAGTGAGGTTCCTTCAGTCTGTTAGAGTAGCTACTCTCCCAAGGGAAATGGCCAGTCAAAGATGAGCCCCTTCCCAACCAGACGGTTCTGGAAGACCACGACACTGAAGATACAGAACTACTTCTTAAATCATCTTCCCTTTGTTATAAACTAGGGCACAAAGCATTGGGGGGAGAAGAGGGTGAACCACGGCCTGGGCCAGGGAAAAATCTTTTTTTTTCTTCTTTTTTCTTTTTTTTTGGCATATTGTAAAGCTCGCTAGGAAACAGGTGTCCTAAAAAAAATGGATCACAAACACACATTTGCACACACAGAAAAAAAGTGTCTTAAATTATTTTCGGCAATTATAAACTACAAACATTTTATAAAATTATTCTATGTTCTTACAAAAATGCAATGAAACATTTAATTAGTTCTTGTAAACCAGATCTTCGTCAACTGACTACCCGTAATCTACTGGACTTAACAGCCCTATTGAAAACGCTAATGAGTGACTAATTAGAACAATGTTTACCAGAAAGATGTGGACACACACAAACGTGGACATACAGATGAGTGATCATTATGTTCTTGCATAAACAAAATAAAACAAAACCCTAAAGTCATGCCCCAGAACTGACAACTGACGGGTGCGGTGCAGTTCGTGTTCTTGACCGATTTCACTGAACTCTGTGACAACAGTGTCCAAAGGAGGATGTTCGGTTTCTTGGTCGAAACCAAATGCCCACGGATGACTGTTGAGCCTTGATGTGGTCTGATACCTTCAGAAACCATCAGGTTCAAAACATGGCCCACACTTCTTCCCAGCCCCGTTCCCCTTCTGCTCACCAGTCTTTGCTCGGCCTCCCGTCATGACCCGGTTACAGTGGTTTCCTACTGTCTCATCATCCCACCGTCAAGGAGTGTCCAGTCTGCTTTTTCTCTAAGTGATGAACGAGTCAGCTAAGCTGGAGGCCCGAAATGAAACCCTCTGGCCTGTCCAAGGTCTGTATCTTCAGCATCTCTGGCAACAGAGGTTCAGTCTAGACAACATCCTCTCTTGAAATTCTCCTTTGTACCACCGACTAGTCAGAGGGGAGTAAGAAAGGTTGGCTTTCATCACTGGTGCTTACGGGGTGGATCTGGTCCGTATCTCCCAATGCTGCTTAGCCCAGGAAATAAAAAAAAAAACAGCCGACAAACACAGAAGTACCAGTAACAAAAGAACAAACCCCAAACCTTACATGTATTAGTGGGACTGCTGGAATGGGCCAAGACGTGCTGTGGAGCATTACTGCCAACTGGAGGGTGCCTGTGTTTTGGAAAGGAGTTGCCTTTGACACTGGCCACCATAGGGGGACCCAGCAGTGACAGCCGCGACCTGGGACCGAGCATCCTAGCCTCCTCACTGATCTGAGCTCGTGTGACCTTGCCATGACAGCAGCCTGCATCACGCACAGCCACCTGCCCATGGGGGTGAGCCGCCCACAGAGAGGCTTCGGTGGAACGAACCGGCCTAGAGTCTGGCATCGTGCTTGGCTCGTCAATCTGTTATCCCAACCAAAGCACGTCACCTCCTGCCAAGCATTTTGCTGTCGGGTGGTTCCACAATAAGCACTTTTTTCTATTTTACCAAGCCACGTTTCCTCCCATCGAAATGTTGTCCCAAGTCCTAAGAAAGAGGCTGGAAGGAGAGGCCAGTGCTGGCCACGAACACGGTCTTCTGTCTTCCGCGGAGGAAGCTCATTCCAACTGTGTGTCAAACGTCATGAGATCCCATGAAGGAGAGCTGGGGTGCTCTGGGGCTCACACAGCTGAAGTTCGACAGTGTCTCCAGAACGCACCAGCTCCTGCTGCCTCAGGGAAGGGCCGTGTGTGCTCGTGTTTTAATGCGCACATGGACGATGTGCCTCAGTGGTTCCCGTCACTTCAAGCAGTGTGAGCTGCTTTCAGGAGGAGGTTGCATGGAAAATGCCACAACTCAGCTTGATTAGATTATGTGGAGCATACAAAAGAGAAAAAATCAAGAAGAGGTGGGAAAATCAGCACAAAATTAGGCTAGAACTGTGGATAGATGATGCCTTAGGATAGTCAAGGTGGGTGGTTTGGTCCAGTAAAATGACTGCACCATCACACAAGCAAAATTTTCTTTTCTTTCAGTGTTTCTGAAGCATTTGTTAGGATGGGCACTACACTATTAGTGTTTTCTTTCTACTTAAAGAAAATCCACCTACATAAAACAAAAACAAAGGGACACCAACAACTCGGACAGTTTAAACAAAACCCTTATAACCAGCTGAATGATCTGTAGAAATCCAGTTGCGGAAACCGGTAGGTATGTGCAAAAGAGGAGCGGCCACTATTCCAAGGGGTCACCTACAGTGTGGAAGAAGAAAACCCTGATCCAACAGTATTTCTCAGTGACCTTAAGGTGCCAGGGGCCTTGGGAAAAGAGGGTAGTGTTCTCGCAGGAGGAAGCGCGCTCCTGAGCTTAACCGCGGTGCTGAAACTGAAAGGAGCCATGCCCACTTTGGGCAGACCCCCAGCACCTTTCCCAGATGGGGTCACCAGGGCCTGGGGGAGCAGCTGCTGGAGTCGGGCTATGAGCCCTCCACCCCTGTGAGCAGCGGGAGGGTGGGATGGGGGCGCGGCCCTGGTGGGAGACACACCACCCTGGAAAGAGGCTGGGCGCCCTCCACCGGCCTTTTCCAGCCCAAAGGTTTGGTCTCTGTTTTCCCCTGGGGGAGGAGGAGATGAGGGTGAAGCTGAGAAACAGTCTGGGCGGGGGGGGGGGGGGGGCACTTGTCTCCTCTGTACAACCTGAATGGGACTGCAGGTCAGGAACCTCTGCGTTCCCCCTCAGGAGGCCTGGCAGACCGAGCTCTCAAAAGCGCTGACGTGGCTGCACCACTGAACTTGACCCAGCGCAGCGACAGCGCAATCCCACCTCGGGCAGGCCTGGCCAACGGAGGAGGCTGGAGCAGCGGCTCACACCCAAACATCACACCTTTCCAGGTGGGACTCTAACCCAGAGACTGACGGCCTGCCCCCCCCCCCCCGGTCCTTCCTGTCCTCCCAGCCTAGGAAACAAGTGCTCTTCCAATGACAGAGTCTGTCCTTCAGGCTGCACGGAGTCCCTTTCAAAGCCAGCCAGCCCGGGGGGCAGCCGAGCGGCCTCCCAGCAGAGTGCGGGCGCCCCGGGCCGGGAGGAAGGAAATCCTAACACCTCAGGACCTCTTAGGAAACCAAGTTAGGAGAGGAACGAAAGCAACACAAAACGAGACATCTCAGAAAAAGGCAAGCTGTCTGACGTGAGTGGAGAGGGGTATTAGTGTTGCTTCGAGCCCGGACACAGCCTGGCCTCTCCCTGCCTCGCCTGGCGCGTGCGGCCTGTGGGATGGATGAGGTTACCAGTATCGACGGCATGTTGTCAGGTGCTGAGAAATGTGAGATGTATTCTTGTGTATATATACACACATAAAAAATAAGAGTGAGGTAGATAAATGTTTGAAAACCAAAACCAAAACAAACCAACAAAAGCAAAAAAACCCAAAAACTGTCCTGTCTTACACACACACACACACAGACACACACACACACACACAAAACCCTTTTCTCAGTATTTAAATTCATAATGGGGCTTCTCTACAGTGATTGAAACTGGTATCACAAAATAAATTAAAACTCCTACATATAATACCTTAATTTTTTTCTTTTTTCTCATTTTTTTTTTTTTTAAGGGAAAAAACTATGGGACAGAGGCTTGAGAAAATCGTAGGACTGAAGCTCCCGACAAGCAGAAAAGCACTACGCACTTGCTTTCTCGTCTTTAATCTCCAGTCACAACTAGCAATCATCATCTTTGAGCTTTGTTCTTACTCATAATTTAAACATTTCCATCCCAGAAGCAACTCGTGTGCTGTCATCACTCTGGTGAGAAGTGCTAAAAACTAAACAAAACAAGACCCCCGGGCCCCGAGGACTTGGATTCCTGGCCAAGGAAAAGCGAGCCAGCGCCAGGGCTCTGGTCCCCTGGGAGCGAGTACGGGGCTCCCCGGCCACCGCAGCGGTGCTCGCCCCGACCGGGGCCCTCGGGCCGGCAGACCTGGCGGGGGGCTTGCCGCTGCCCCGAAGAGGCTGCCCCTGCGGCCCCCTCCCCGCCAGCACCAGGAGGTGCCTGGGGATTTTCGGGTTCTAAAGACAGGTAGGTCGGTCTGGAGGGTGGTGGCGGGAGCCACAGAGGGGCCCACTGGACCCCACTCCGCTGCACCCTGGGACTCAGCAGCTGTTTCTCATGGGATGGAAGGATTAAATATCCGTTAAAAAAAATAGTAATCCAAATGCCTAGTTTCTGCAGTTAAAACTGCTGTTGTACCCAAGAATTAAAAAAATAGATATATGTGTGTCACAACCAAAACAAGGTGAGGGAAAGAGGAGGTGAGACTTTCCAACAAGGGTGACTATAAACACTGAACAAGGATGTGCGAAATATTTAACCTTTTTTTCTGACCTGAGTTTGTATCATGTCTTGCACTGTGCCAGACTCCAGCGCTGTGTGAGAGCAGGCTGAGGAGTGGGGTGCCGGCATGCCAGGGCCTGCCCCCCAGGGGTGCCCACCTGCTGCCCTCGCCAGCCTCGTGCCCACAGAGCCTCCGGGTTAGAACGTAACTAACGGGCAGGGGGAGCGGGGAGGGGAGGGTGTATTTATAAAAAGGCATCAAACAGTTCATGGCAAATTATGTTATAGAAGTATCAGTTACTGGGAAGAGAGGAAGAAAGTCACGCACGCTAGTACAAAGCATAAGAAGTTTCTTGGAGTGAGCAGAAAGGGAAGAAGGGTAGACCTGAAGGTTTTCATAGATTAAATCCACAAAGATAAAGGACAAAAAAAATAGCAGCTTTTTTTTTCTGTACAGACGTATAGGTGAATATCTGAACCGTAAAAAAGTTATAAAAGTGACATTAAAGACGATGTGTATGCAAATGTTTCATGGTCTAACATAGAACTGTAAGACCCATGAAGAAGTCCTAGTAACAGAGAAAATGTCAACAAAGCTTAGGATGCTTGAATCCATTTACTGCTTTTCTTCTTACTGTTGTGGTGGTGTTTGAATTTCTTTCCTTGCAAACCTGCATAAACAGTTGGGCTGAGTCCCTGGAAACCCCTTCCCATCTGTGTCCTGGGGAGCCGGGAGCGGGGGCGGGGGGCGAGCTGGGGGAACAGGAGACTGGCACGTGGACGACCGCTCCTCAAAGCCTGTCTGCCGGGCTCTCGACAGGGCCTGTTTTCTCCAGAATTCCTGGGGGCTAGCAGGTGGGGCTGGGGAAGAGGGGATTCAGCCTCTCCCAGTCTCCACTGAGAGAAAAATCCCATTCTGTCCACTTCCCCCAAATAATAACCTACTTAAAAGCAACTAGACCTGTGTGAACGTAAGGCTGGAAAAGAACACCAGGGGTGATCAGATGGAGTGCATCCTCAGCGTGGCTCTTAAATGGCGGGACTAGATACCATGCTCGCCCCATGCCTCTGGAAACAAGGAAAAAAGTGCCGGGATCAGGAGGGAGGAAGTTGAGGGTTTTGGCAGAATTTGGCAGCATTAAAATGGTAACAACCTTGAATGAGTGATGGCCCTTTTTCAATTTCTATGTCCCTAAAAAGGTGAAAGATAGTTAAAAAAATTCCGTCTCAACGTGGTTTTTGTTTTTGTTGTTTTTATAAAGACCTACGGTGACAGGCAGGTGTTTATGGGGGCAATGTGGGGCCACAGGGAGGGCCAGCCAGTTCCTCACTCTGATCAAAAGGGCGTCCCAGCTGGGCTTGGGCAAAGGTTTTTCCATTAGGAAGCAGAAAGAAAGAGAAAGGTGAGAGAGAGAAGAGGGAGAGAGGGAGGGAGGAAGGGAGGGGAGGAGGAAGGGAGGGAGACAGGTCTGAGAGAAGTGACGGGGAAAGCGTGAGGAGATCCGATTCTCGAGTGTTCTGTTGCTATTAAGTGTTGTCATCAAGGTTCTTAAAGGCCCGTGTCAGTTAAGGGTTTGGGTAGGGAAATAAAAAGCTGCTTGCATATTGGAAAAAGGAACACCCCAAATGTGTTTACTGCAGACAAGCTGTCTTCCATGGGCAGCATTGGCAGGCCTGAAGATCCACTGAGGTACAGGAGGCTGTGGATAGATTGTTCGGACTCTCTCCCTCCCCTCCCACCCCCCCACCCCCCCACCCCCTGA
>NC_058411.1:126560725-126600097 GCF_002201575.2 Neomonachus schauinslandi | reverse complement strand
AGAGACAGCCTTACGCGCACATGAACGGGGGACGCAAGAACGACAGGGTCTTGCCCCTGCCCCAGCCTTCGACCTGCTGCTCCTTGGCCCCCACCCCCCGCCACCCAGCGTGCACACACGTTACTGTCTGCACGGGAATCGGGAGCCAAGGATCAGCAGGTCGAAGACTGGGGCAGGGGCAAGGCCCTCTCGTTCTTGCGTCCCCCGTTCATGTGCGCGTAAGGCTGTCTCTCATCGAAGCTGGCTCGGAGAACCAGCACGCCAGGGCCCGGGCCGTTCTCGGCCTTGTGTCCTGAGTGTCTGTCGGGCAGCGGCAGGGAGGACGAGGAGGCGGAGGGGTCCAGGGGGACGCTCTCCATGTTTTCGGGCTCCAGGTCCAGCTCCTCGGGCTCGGGCGGCTTGTTCTCCTCGCTGTAGTAGAAGGAGACCTCCCGGAAGCCAGGCTCCATCTCGTCCTTGATGCTGCTGATGATCTCCAGGAAGGCAGGCCTCATCTTGGGGTTGTACTGCCAGCACATGCGCATCAGCTCAAACCTGGGGTGGAGACAGACAGGCGATGCGCCCCGCCGCCCGCTGTGGCCGTGGCCGCGCAGCCTCCCGGGCCACTCGCTGTGGCCTCCCCACGACACGTGGACACGGGAGCGCTCTGTCTTTCTCTCTCGGGGGCCCAAGGGGCCTCAGCTTCTCCCGTCTCATGTCCCACCATGGCTTTCACTTTCCCCGGGGCCGAGGACCCTCCGCGGGACAAGACCTAAGTGCTCCTCTCCCAGGGAGGGCAACTCCAGGTTCACACACCGTCTGTCATCACAGGTATTATGGTGACAATGCTAAGGTATAAAAACAGGGGCGCTTGGGTGGCACCGTCGGTGGGGCGTCCGGCTCAGCTTCAGCTCAGGCCACGATCTCAGGGTCGTGGGATCGAGCCCCGCGTCAGGCTCTGTGCTCAGCAGGCAGTCCGCTTGAGATTCTTCCTCTCCCTCTCCCTCTGGCCCTCCCCCCACTCTCTCTCTAAAATAAACCTTTAAAAAAGAGAGAAAAACACAGCATTCTATTTAAAGCATCTCTTGTGGCCACTGATGGAACCTTATTTGCGGAATTAGAGTGCAGGAAACCTCTGGTGTTTCCGTATAAGGGTTAGGGCAGATCGCAGCTCCCCCGACGGTAAGCGGTGAGCTGAGCGGTGAGCGCTCTTTTAATCCCACCTCTGCTGTTTCCGAGCCTCGCCCAGTGGCTGCGGCCGGCCGGCGGGGCCTGCAGAACACACGGCAGGAGCAGGCCTTCCAAGTCTTCCCGGGGCCCCGCCAGCGCCGGCCAGGCTGCCCCTCAGAACTGAGTGGCAGTCCCAGTGACGCCCTGCAGCCAGAGCCCAACAAGGCAGCAGGGGCCGGCAGGGCAGGCAGCGAACACAGCGTGACGCCCGCGCTGGGTCTGACAGCTGCACCGCGATGGCATTTGGGCCCCGAACCTCTGTGAAGCCCTCAGAGCCAAGCGGACCACCGGGAGTCTTCCTGGCAATGGGAAGGGGCCCCCCAAGAGCCGGAAGGAGACAGGAAGAATGGGGTAGTGCGGCCAGCTGACCTGGGGGGGCCTGGGCTTTGACAAGAGTTCGGGGAGGCCGGGGGAGGAGGGGATGCTTCTGATTAACCCACAATGCAGAGAGACCCAGCTTAGTAGAGCTTGGGAGCGGAAAGGAGGGTGACCGAGCAAACATCCAGGCTGGCCCCAGAGCCGGAGGCGGCCACGGTTCCGAGAAGGGACTGGCCAGTGGCCCTTCTAGCTGAAGAGATGCTTTTCAATAAAAACGGCTACATGGAACTCCCCATATTTAGGAAGCACAGAGTACCCCAAACTGGCTTCTAGCCTTCGGGCTGACCACTAGACTGACAGAGCACTTGCTTCTGTCTGGGCCCGGGGAAGAAGCCAGGGGGCAGGCTGGTGGGACACAGCAACTGGCCTGCAGACAGAAAGCTCCTAAGCTAACGGGGCCAGCTACCTTCATAGACCTGGGGGAAAAGGTGTCAGGTCGTTGGAGGGAAGAGGATGTGACCTTGAGGGAGGGTGGGCACAGGAGACTTTTGGCCTGTGTTGCTGCCTGTTTTTGTAAATCGTGTTTTATTGGAACAGCCATGCCCACCTGTTCATAGGTCTGTGGCTGTTCTCAAGGGGGGCCAACTTCTAGTTGAGTAGTTGGAACAGAGCCCAAAATATTCGTCCTGTGGCCCTGTATCGAATACGTCTGCTACCTGTGCTCTGGCAGCAAAAGATCTGGACGAAATGTGAAGACCAACTGGATTTTCCCCTCCCGACCCAGCCCCCTGCCCAGCCACCAGCCGCAGGCCAGGACCGGCCTCTGCCTAACGCGCTCCGAAACACACATGGGGCGGCGCGCGGGCTTTTACCCGGGCGGCCTGCTTTCATCCTCCCGAGTCCGGGAGGCTGGCGCCCGAGACTACATGCCCACTGCGTAGGTGAAGAAGCGGAAGTCCCAAGAGATGACACAATCTGTCCCAACAGTGAGGGCGGAGCGGGGCTGGGCGCTGAACACCACCTACCTCAGGGAAAGGGGCATTTTCTCAGCCTCAGCAAGAACCACCGTGGTCCCCCCAGGAGACCGGTTCCTCTCCTCGAGTCAGTGTCGTGGGGGATTTGCACAGATAAACACGCAGCTCCTGCCTCGGGTCAGATGGCAAACAAGCCTGCCTTCCCTGACCTCCCACTACTGCCCAGGGAGAAGGGCTCCCCCCCCACCAAACAGTACACGAGGCCCCTCTCTATGGCTCCGCCGTGCTCTCCTCTCTGGCTGACCGACCTGTCCCCGACTAGAGGTGCGGCTGGGGGCCAGGGCCAGGAGCACGTGATGGGGTGATGGGCCCTGACTCGGGGCTGCTGCGGCCTGGGGGGGGGATGCTGAGGAGGTGCCACCAGCCAGCAGGGGAACGACTGGAGTGACAACAGCACAAATGACCATGTGAGGCCCCAGTCACAGCCCTTCCAGGGCTGCCCATAAAAGGAAGTCTTTTTCACTCTGTCGGATTCAAGACCTTGTTTACACTATCTCCACAAGAAAACTTTCCAGTAGACTCTAGAAGGATTTATGGGCTGATAAAGCTCTTCTTTAAAAAAGCCCCATGTTTTACAACTAGTTGGCTCTGCTGAGGCCGAGCTGTCCTTTCCCAAATGACCCCCTGTGGGGGCTGGGGAGGGGGGAGTTGCACAGCCCCTTCAACCCCGGGGGGTGGGTCAGGGAAGAGATGGACCAGAGCTGCTTGCTGCCCTGCCCTGCAGTGAAGCCGCTTAAGGGAGATATGTGTGACCCCGGGGGGCAGTGTGAGGAAGAGGGACAACTGGCCTGCCCCCTCCCATCCTGCACACAGAGGGGCCTCCAGATTGCCACCCTACTCTTGGCCCTGCTGGGCATGCACGCAGGTTGTGAGCACAAGCCAAGACGTGAGAGGCAGCACAGTCCACTTAGCCACCTTGCAACAAAGACCAGATGCCAGAAAGGCCCAGAAGGGCTGGGTGTGCCCCTCCCTCCACCTCCTCCTGGCAGCCCGGGACAGCCGGGATCGTCTCTTGAGCCTCCTCTCAGCTGGGGCCGGCAGAGGGACAGCAGGCCTGCCTGACCCCTCACCCCAAGTCACTCTGTCTTTGGGCTGAGATCAAACGCAGGGCCCAGGTACCGCGGGACAGCCCATGGTCGCAGCACGGCTAACCAGGCGAGGACAGCCATTCCTGACTGTTTGGATTCTACTCCAGCACCCGATTCCCACAAAACCAGCACAGGATCACCAGCGAGGAGGGAGCTTTAATCAGCAAGAGGAAAAAGTGCGTTTGAAAACTGCAAAACCCACCAGAGTCTACTGAATCTGTTCCAGACTCATCTATGAGTTGGTGACTCTCTGGGCCAAAAACTTCAAATTCTGTCCTGAGTGCTGTATACTGAGGACCGGCCCCAGCAAGGGTCTGGACGTGTGACGCTGGAAGTTTTACGGAAGACCATACGGCTTCTTGGCCCAGGGCTTAGACTCTGGCGCAGCTCTGCTCTAGGTATGTCCTGCAGCAGTAGAATCCGGCCCTGCTACCCGGCTTCTGAGAGCTAGGACTGTGCCTTACGGCCGTCTCTGGGGTGTCAGCAGTCAGCATGTAGCCAGAGGGGCTCAAGGACATTCGTGGTGTAAGTACAGAGACGCGAGATGGGCTTTGTCATCCATTTAAAATGCGGAACCACCAGTGAACCACAAGTCAAATCTGATCTCGAGCCACTTGTTAAATTAATTCAAACCGAGTGTCGGTGTTAAGACTCGCAAGCCTAGACTCTCTGTGGCTTGGACCATGGAGCCTTTCCTCTAAAGCCCAAGCGTGCGGCGCCGTTGAGGGGATGGGGACTACTGGCCACTCCAGCGGAGCCCACTTCACCTGCTTGTGGGCATCGCCAAGATGCTGGTGCAGAGCTGAGTGCCCCCAGCAGCCACTGCACACACCGCCCCCACGTTACCCTGCTGGGGTCCGCTCAGACCTCTGGAGCCACACAACTGAAGTGGTCTCTTTCCCACTTGGAGGCCCAGCAGGGCTTTGGGGCAACTCCCAAGAGCTCGGCGACTCTCCTCTCCTCTGGGACAAACAGGAGTCCATTCTTTCAGCGCCTACGTAACAAAAGAACTCCTCTCCCAGAACACTCCTTTACCTAAGCTCATCAGGAAGTTCAGGACAACACAGACACTCCCCACCCCATACAACCAACTCGCCTCCTTCCATTTTGTTATTTTCTTAGAAGGGAGAACAGTTTGCCACAGGGGTTCTGGATGGCGAAGCAGAAATGCCTGGTGAATTAAACATTTAATATCCAACGGTAACCTCTCCATGTGAGTTTCCTGGTCACTCTGTGCTGGGAACAGGAAGTTTACCGCTTTTCCCACGGCAGGTGGGCTGCTTCCCAGGCATATTAAATTAATATCAAAACTCCAGTCACCAGGAGGTAGGTCAACTTCAGGAGTCCCACAAGTTTCTCAGCGGCCAACACTTATCTGAGTCAAAGAGAAAGCTCAAAAAACAATACCTCTCCTCCCACCACCCCCAAACCACGTGAACAAAACGCACACCTGCTTTCTCGGGACTGTCTCTAAGCTTGCCACACCACAGGTTCTAGCCACCGCCTCTGTTCCGCACCAGACACTTGGATGCACATTCAGTGGGCATCACTCCTCATACTCCATTACTTAGATTTCTGCTCTGAAGGAAGATCTTTCTTCTACTGGGCTGACAAGGATACAGTGACCACACTGTTCAGAGAGAACAGTACCTGTGAGGGAAACTGGGAGTCAGTGGGCTGTGGTAGCCAGCCCCCAGGGACCCCCACGTCCTGGTATGCATGCCCACTGTAATCAACCACGTCACGGAGGGCTGCCCCCTGGGGTTAGGCCATAACGGCCTCTGTGGCTTCTGCTCTGCCCTGGAATCACTTGCTCTTGGGCAGGGTGGGCAACCTACAAGCGCCCACGGCCCAGATCTAGCCTCCGGGCCGATTTCGTAAGCCCTAGGAGCTAAGAACGGTTTCTATATTTAAGAGTGGTTGGAAAAAATAAATCAAAATAAGAATAATATTTTGTGACGTGAAAATTATGGGAAATTCAAACTTCAGTATCCCCAAATCAAGTTGTGCGGGGGCACAGCCATGGCTTGATCACGTGGTATCTGTGACTGCTTTGGCGCGATGACAGAGGTGAGTGGCTGTCATTGGGACCGTATGGGCCCCTGGAGCCGAAAATATTTCCTCTCTGCCCTTCTAGAGGAAGCGTCTGCTGAGCCCTGCTCGAGGAGAAGCCCGCTGCCTGGCATACTTGGCCGCACGGGTGCGCCACCCTGGGAGTGGGTCCCAGCCCCAGTCAAGCCTTCTGCTGACTGCAGCCCTGGCCGAGAGACTCGGAGCCCGAGCTGTTCAGCCGAGCCGCTCCTGGCTTCCCGGCCTTCGGAACTCCGTGGGATGGCAAATGCTTATTGTTGTTTTAAACTGTTAGCTTTGGGATGATGTTGTACTGCAGTAAAAAACTGGTACAGTTCGGGAGAGGGAGCGTTTCCACAGTAGGCAAGAAAATGCACTAAGTGACTTTTTTTTTTCCTTTTAAACTAAGCGCCCTTTTGAGTCTCTTCTAACTTTGGGTCCTGAAGTCTGAAGAGGCTAGTTGGGAAGGTTCTCGAGGGACCTCCCACCCTGTCTCGGCCACCACCACCGCCCCCCCCCCCCCCCCCCCCATGCACCCTCCCCTGAGTAGTAGAGCCTCCTGTCACCGGTGGGCCTACTCTGCGCCCCATGTCTAGGACCATGCAAATTTCCTACTCTAGGCCCATGCTCAGATGATCAGTGGGTTCCCCTGCCCCCAACACACACACACACACACACGCAGATGCAAGGATGCTGCTTTCCCTATGGCAATCGTGGGTCCTCTTTCTTAATTCCGTGCAAACTGTCCGTGGGATAGAAAAGGCTTCAGCTGAACAAACATTCAGAAGCAGCAGTTACAGGGCATAGGGCCCAGCTAACGTACTCCGCAGCACAGGGGTGCTACACCGAGTCTCCCCCAGCCTGCGGGCCCTGCAGCTGCGCAGTCAGGGCCATGGGAACAAGGCCTCCCACGTCTACATGGAGCTGGGGAGGTTCAGTCTTGGTAGCAACCAAGTCCTTCAGAAAAAACCACAAAACCGTGGTTTGTTGACAGACAATGGTTTCTGCTTCCCAAGCTGTGGCAGCCAGACCCTAAGATGCTCCCCAAGATTCCTGCCCTTGGTGTAAATGTGCCATCATGCAACTCCTCACCTGAATGTGGGTTGGACTAAGGAAGATGACAGGATTTCACTCAGGTATTTTAGTTTTCTCATCCGTGGACTCTGAGTTAACCAAAAGGGAGATTATCTGGCAGTAGATGTGGCTTAATCGGGTAAAACAAAAGGTAAAAGCAACGGAGAGATGCTCTTGCTGGCTCTGAAGAAGGAAGCTGCTCTGGTGGGAGAAGACCCACTCTCTGGAAGGACCTCAGTCCCACAGCCACAGGGCTGAGTCCTGCGGACAACCTAAAGGGCGTGGAAGAGGGAGGCCCACTGCCTCGGATGATGGCAGCCCCAGCCTACATCTGATTTCAGTCTGGTGAGACTGAGCAGAGGGGCCAGCACACCTGTGTCTGGATTCCTGACCCAAGGAAACCGGTGAGAGATTCAAACGAGTGGAGCTTTCATGACTGTTGAGGCCAGTTTCCCTGGTATCCAGATGAAATGGTATCTGACTCGTATTTGCAAACCATCCCGCCGCTCTGAGGCCCCAGCCTGAGGCAGTGCTCCCTTGAGGCAGATCGAGGGGTCTTAGACACGGAGACAGCCCGACCATTCCTTCGGGATCCAAACATGTCCTGAAAAGCACTTCTGGAAAATTCCAGAATTGGTCCTGAGGTACTAGTAGTAGTAGCCTCCCTTCCACCCACTGGGATCCAGAAGAATCTCTGAGCCCCACCTCAACATGCCTGTGGAAACCAAGTGCACCGTCGCCTACCTGTCCCGGTCCTTGTCCTGCCCCCGACGACCCAGCCACAGAACACCTTCACACCCTCCTCTGACTTGTTCCTCCTGTGCACAGACAACGCGGCCCTCTAGCCTTCCGCAGCTCTGACCCCCGCCAACAGAGGGATCCTAAGAACACCGAGCAGTGAGGCCCAGGACGCATCATGGACGCTCTGCCCTTAGTGGACAAATCTCAGGAACACGACGCTGAATGATTTTGTTAAAAAGAAGTGCCAGCGCCCAAAGCCCGAAGTCTGCAGGGAGGTCAGCTGAACCTCGAGCCAGGTGCCCCATGGGTCACTGGATGAAGCTCCGGAGAGCATGTGGCTTTCATGGCTTAGGACTTTCGTCAGCACTCAGCAGGGAAGAAACCCGAGGGAGCCCCTGTGGCGGTGGCGTGCGTGGGCCACCATCACACTCAGTGCCAGCCATTACATCGGAACCAGAAGCATAAGGGAGACGGGGTGAAACTGAGGCAGCTCCAAGAAGGCACGGGTTCCTGCCATCAGGATGACCCTCTTCTAAACGCCCCCCCGGCCTTCACGGCACCTGCGGGGCCCGAGAGACTGGCTCTCAGAACCCCTCACCACCGCCCCCGGCGGTCACTGATCAGGGAACTGGGAAGGGGGGTGGCCGGGGCCCAGGAGGTACATACAGCATGTCGGGGCAGTTGTCCGGCTTGTCCAGAAGGCCGCCCTCCATAACGAAGCGAAGGACCTGCTCGTTGGACAAGCCCTGGTAGGGCTGCTCGGCCAGCGTGGCGATCTCCCAGAGCACGACGCCGAAGGACCTACGGGACACAGGGGACAACGTGAGGGCTCAGAAAGCCGAGGGCAGACCCCGGGTGCCGAGCGACGGTCCGCCGAGCGGCAGCCGAGCGCGTCCTGCAGCGTGCCCGGCACCATCTTCCGCAGTTGCCACTCACGTTCCCTGCGCAGGAGACTCAGCCCCCGGGCACAGTGGAGGAAGCTGGGGTGGAGGGGGTTTGCCGGGTCCCCGAAGGGCTAGGAAGCACCTGTGTGCTCACGTGAAGGCCGGACAAGCTGAGTTGAGGGCCCCAGCGAGGCTGCCGGCAGGCACTCTAGCCTGTCATCAAAGGCAGATCCCCAGGCCCTGCCGGGCCCCCGGTGCAGTGGGCCCCCACGCGGCCTGCCACAGCCGAGCCCGTCAATGCACTCCCCCGTTGTGCAAACTTGTACACAAGGAGCTCTCAGTGCTGCCTGCGTTTTTAAAACACACCGAAGCCTGGGGTCCCGGACCGCAGTTCTCATTTCATTGGTCTGCGGTGTTGGAAAGCTCACTGGGGATCTCCCAGGTCCGGTGGGGCCGGCGGGGAGAGAAGCCCCACGGGGGCTGGGGTTGCGGCTGGCCTACGGAGGGCTCAGTCTCAGGGCGGGGGGGGGGGGTGCGGCGAGGAGGGCAGTACTGGCTGGTTATGGGGCTCACGGGCCACCAGGCGTCCTTAAGCAGAGTTTAGCCCAGGGGCAAGGGGCTGAGGAGTCAATTCAGCAAGGGGAGCAGTGAGCGATTCTGCCAAGCGTGCGGTTTTGCCTGTTGCTTTAGAAGATCCGACTACTGGAAGACAAGTGAAAATACATATACATGCACACAGAAAGTTCAGGTAGATAATGCTGAAAAAGGCGATGCTGTAATCTGCAAAATAAAGGTGCCTTCCCAACACGCGCTGCCATCTTGTACACATTTTCCTCGGCCTATTTGCCTTTATATTCGGTTCATTTCGGCAGAATAAAGCAGGCTCGTCAGCAGCCAACGGCCCGAGGGGCTTCCGACGGGACCATGCAGGGCCAGGGGCGCGGGCAGAGCCACACCAAACATTCTGGGGCCCGGCACTTCCCACGGAGACTCTCGGGATCCTGGCCGGGAGCCTGAGCCAGGAGGGCCTCCGACTCTGTACCAGAATGTTCTATTCACTGCCTCAGCTATAGCTCCTTTGCCGTGAAAAAAAGGTTTCTGTGCAAATTGGTACTAAGAGCAGATGTGAGACACAAATATAGAATCTTAGCAGAGGACTGACCCAGCCAAGATCCTTTTTAATTTCCAGTGACCAAGAAACAGTCTTCAGTATTGCACAAGAGATCTAGAAAAGCCAAAGACCCAGAGATCTTGGTGCGGCGTTCGGAGGCTGGGGCAGCCAGCTTCTCTATCAGCTTCGGCGGGGGGTGGGGTGGGGACACGTCCCGCAGGGCTACGGCTCCCCACCGTCCCCTCGGCTAGGCAGGACAGCCCAGGAAACGACAAGCTTGCTGTTTTTACTGGCTGCGGGCCTCGCCCGAGGGGCTACCTGAGAGCAGGGTTCCCTCGCGGAGCCACGCACCTTACACAGGCTGCGGTAGCCCGGCCTCGCTCACCGGCGCCCGCAGCGACCCTTTCCGCCACGGCTGCTCGGCCTCAAGTTCCCGGTCCCTTGGCTACCGGGAACTTCCCGTGTCGCAACCTCAAGCCTGTCCCGCAGCCCTGCTCTTCTGGCCCCACTTGAGCAGTCCACCCCAGGTCCTCCATCCCTCGGCCTCGTCGGGGCCCAGCACCGCGCCCATGGTCCCCCTCGCCTGGCCGACAGCACCCCCGGTTTGGGCGCCGGCACCTGACTCCACTGCCTTACTCTCCAGTTAACGTGAACATCTTATTTTATTTTATTTTTTTAAGATTTTTATTTATTTATTCGACAGAGAGACACAGTGAGAGAGGGAACACAAGCAGGGGGAGTGGGAGAGGGAGAAGCAGGCTTCCCGCCAAGCGGGGAGCCCGACGCGGGGCTTGATCCCAGGACCCTGGGATCACGACCTGAGCCGAAAGCAGAAAGCAGTGTACCGACTGAGCCACCCAGGCACCCCAAACGTGAACATCTTAAAACACAGAGCCAGGTCACGCTCCTATGTCACGCTTCCTTCAGAAGCTTTACGCGTCTTTGTAGAACCTGAAGGATCAGGCCCAAGCCCCTAACACAACGTTGGTCTGAGGCCTTACTTGGTCTCTCTCTACCCTAATTCCCTCAAGGGAGTCCCGCCGGCCTCCACAGGCAGCGAGCCCAGTCCTGCTGCCAGGGCTCCCCGCCCACCCCGCAACATTCCCGCTGCCCGAAACCCGCACCCTCATGTCCCCATCGGTGACAATTCATATTTTAGGGTGCCCTATAACCCCATCTCTTCTGGCTAGGCTTCTGTGACTCTAGCCTGTCAGGATCACTTCCTCTTCCCCTAAGACTTCACCCCTCAAGGACAGGGAGCATGTCTCTAGTCACCTTGTTCTTGCACACACCAAGCATGTCCTGAGCCTCACCAGGTCCTTGCGATCACACCCGCGAAATAACACAGCAGGTAAGAGGCCCAGCTCTCCCCCAGAGGCCTTCCCTGGAGTGACTCTTGTGTGACGTCTGTGTCGCTTGTCAGCGAGGGCCACTTAATGCTGCAGTCTGGTCATCCTTCACGGGACATGACCAGCTGTATGGGGTCTAAAGGACGGAGGCCGAACCAACTCTACCCAACACCAAGATGGCCCCGGGACATCACCACTTGTCACAGGGGCCGTTTAAACACCGATCAAGCTCCTGCAGACCCTGTAGGGCGTGTAGACATTCCTAAACACACCTCACCCCTCACCTCACAGATGGAGTAACCAAAGCCCAGAGATGTCCCATGGCTTGACCAAGGCCACACAGCCAATCAGAAATAGGCAAAACTCATGTGTTTTTCAAAGCAGGTAATTTGCCATGTGGCACTGGTATTAATGCCATCATATAAAACCAAGTCATGAATTTTGTGGACACATTTCTTCCTGAAACACTGGACAAATGCCTTTGTGTGACGCCTTTTCTCATTATGAGCACTGTTCTCCCCCAGAGAAGGGACAACTTGCTGTGAATCTCACAGGTCAGTGCCAGGGCTGCCTGAGGTCAGCAACTACGCCTCAGCACACCAAGACGGGATCGGGTCAGTGTCCCACCCACCAGCAACTCAAGACCTACAGAGAGACCCACGTTCCCCACTCTCATTCATTAGCCACTAAAGAAGCAAATGATTGTAAGTGCGTGCAACCAACCCTGGATATTTGTGGCGGTTTGGAAACCTTAGTGAGTCAAGACACGAAGACTATTGTAGGTTGACCCAGATGCCCAGGAAGGGAACACACCTGTGTCTTCTAACCCAAAGGCTGGGATACAGTGCTACAGAAGGGCTGGAGAAGGAGCCAACACAGTGTCCAAGCGCCTGGGAATAAAATCTCAAAGGGCCGCAGAAAAATGTGGAAATGTCCAAACTAGAGAAAAGAGACCACTTCCTTGTGACTCCAAGGCCCATCTTATCAAAACCAGAGCAGGGTGTGCACTGTGCCACAGAGAAGGGTCAGCGGGTATCACCAAGAGACCGATGTAGGCATGATAGGAGCAAGACCAGCAAAGAACAAGGATGTCTTAAGAAGTAGGGTGGTCTGTTTTTGTGAGGGAGGGAGTAAGCAGTCCCTAGAGACGTGAGCAGAAGCTCAACAACTAGCTGTCAAAGGTGCCATGGATGGGACCTGGGGGCTGGACGTGACCACAGGGATACCCCCCAAATCTGAGATTCTGGGTCTCCTTTACAAAGTCAAATAAAATCCTTGTCTCTCTTTCTAGATTTTCAACTGTTTAGGAATGACTATGCTATTGAACATATCCTAAAATGACTGGGGCACCGGGGTGGCTCAGTCGGCTAAGTGTCTGCCTCTGGCTCAGGTCATGATCCCAGGGTCCTGGGACTGAGCCCCGCATGGGGCTCCCTGCTCAGCGGGGAGTCTGCTTCTCCCTCTCCCTCTGCTGCTTGCCCTGCTTATGCTCACTCACTCTCTCTGTCAAATAAATAAAATCTTAAAAAAAAAAAAAAGAAAAACCTTCAATAAAATGATTTCCATTCCTTTGACAGGGGAAGCTTTAAATTCTAGGCAACTGAGAAACCCTCCATATTCACCAACGTCCTGGCTGGCCTACCCTACCTACCTGTGTTAACTTCAAAGGCTGTGTTAAAAAAACAAAAACCTAAAGTACTCAATGCCTGGACAGTGAATGGAATGAATACCAAATACTCATTCTTGTTTATATAAATATATTATTGGTTCATAACATCTATGCCATCAACTGAGAGAACACTGGCATCGAACACCCTATATGTCCCTTCGTTGCTGCTTGTCGCAATCATTGCTAACCAGACTTTGGGCAAAATTAGCCTGGAGATATTAATAACTCCAGTTTTATCTTCCTATTCTTCCCCTTGTTTTCCCTGACTCTCACAGTTTTTTCTATTTTATCACACTGTAAGCTGACCTTGGAGCTTTTGGAGGCATGGAGGCTAGAATAATCAGATGAAGAACAGACCCAGGCCTGTCCTCTCCCCATCATCTCTACATCTAAAAATGATGGTGAGCACTTTGACTTGACAGCAAAGAGATAAGTATCTTGGACAAGCTGATTGCAAAACAGGTCTCCTACGTGAACTCGAGAGGCAATCGCGCTTTGCCGGGTCATATTCAAATGCTATTTCCAATTTGCACCTGTCTTCAAAGATCCAAGGCCCTCGAACTGTGAAAGGTTCACGAGGTTATAAAAAAAGACGATGTCGGTCACTATTTAAATAGCTCCTCTATGTGGTCATCCAGGCATTTGGAGTAAACAACTACCATTTCTGTAACACATCAGCAATGGGACCTCCTGAGAGGACAGCCAAGAAACTAGCTGACGTGCTAGAAGGTAGATGTGCCAGGACCTCGTCCTGCCAAGGACCTCAGTTGTATTTTAGAGCCTGACCTCCTCTCTACAATGTTGCTGATGAATCACAATAAACAGTACTACTGAGAGTCCTCTGCACTCCTCAGCTGGTAAGCTTTCGACACCAAGATACGTTTATTATTAAGGGAGACATTTTGCTT
Organism: Neomonachus schauinslandi; assembly: GCF_002201575.2. Taxonomy (NCBI): domain Eukaryota; kingdom Metazoa; phylum Chordata; class Mammalia; order Carnivora; family Phocidae; genus Neomonachus; species Neomonachus schauinslandi. The sequence goes on along the minus strand of NC_058411.1, from coordinate 126,586,642 downwards.
TCCATACCATCCTTGGGTCAACAATGATGATGCCCATGGAAAAAGGACAGACAGCAGATGGGACCAACAAGAAAACACATCCGGACTCGTGAGCTTTGGGTCTAAATAAAGTAACGTCTGCAATCTGAAGTTTTAATTAGGTAAGGCAGCCGCGCACACACAGAGTGGCTGTTGGGAAAGAGAAAATGAAAGCAGGCAGGCAGGGGAGAGGTGAAGTTCTCGGACTCCTGGTGCCCTGTCTCCAGGGCTCCTGGCCGCTTAGTGAGCAGCTAAGGATTGAAAGAAATGTTGGCCCTATAAATTCTTTAGATCCCACAAATACCCTCAGCTAGCCTGCCCACAACAGGAACCCTTAAACAACGCAGCAATGTGGCCCACGTAACATTTATTAGCCGAAGCTGGAAATGGGGTAAGAGTGAACAGAAAACAGGAGGAAAATAAAGCCCTTGAGAATGAGCCAATGGGATCTGTGGAGGCTGGAGGGCTCTGGGCTTGTGGTACAGGAAAAGTCTCTCATACCAGACGTCGGAGTGAGTAGTGAAGACTCCATCCTTGAGAGACTCGGGGGACATCCAGCGCACAGGCAGCAACCCCTTTCCTCCTTTCCGGTAGTAGTCTGTCTCGTAGATGTCTCTCGTCATACCGAAATCTGTAAGGTGGAGAGAAGGCACCAGAGTGACGTACTCTGAGCAGCTCTCAGGGCAGAAGCAAAGATGTCCCGTCCCTGCTGCAGGGGAGGGCCCTACAACCAGATCCAAGGGGGAGCCGTACTTTAAGGAGGCTGGGCCTCAGTGTTTGCAGTTGTATGAGGCAGAATCAGTAAGGGATAACTGATTAATCATGTGACAAAGAAATACCAAAAAATCTTGGCTTTCAGATGTTTATAATTTGACTCTTTAAAAAAGCTAATTGCAGAAGAGCCTGGGTGGCTTAGTCGGTTAAGCGTCCGACTCTTGATTTTGGCTCAGGTCATGATCTCACGGTCATGAGATCGAGCCCCGAGTTCGGCTCCGTGCTCAGCGGGGAGTGTGCTTGAGATTCTTTCTCTCCCTCTCTCTTTGCCCCTCCCCCTGCTCTCTAAGAATCTTTTAAAAAAAGTTAATTCCAAATAAATAAATAGTCAATTTCTTTATTCATTTAAAATGAGAAGCAGTTACACATTATCAAGCCTTACAGTTTATCAAGAAAATATGTACTGTGTAGACCAAAGGTACTTATATGTGGTTTTAAAACCTGGTGAAATAAACAAGGGCATGTTGACTCTTATTTACTCGGTAGCACTGCCCCACTGCCAGAGGAAATAAAATAGTTTTGCTGCTTAATATGGGGGAAAATATTGAAAGTACAGATTCACGGGGAAAAAAAGTACCCAGTAAGATGCCTAGGAGATGCTATTTACTAGGCCCCTGGAGCTATTACTCAATAATGTTTTTCATCATAATACTCCCACTCGTTTTTGAAAATTTCTTCCATTTTCCATGTCTCTAGAAGATGTCACATAATTACGTTTGATGGCAGGCTTGCTTTATAATCCTAAATTATTGCTTCTTTGTCAGATTTTGATTTTCCACTCAATCATACAACCTTTTCTTACAGGGACTCTTCTGTTCGCCTTCCCAGGAAAAAGGGCTGCTCTTCTTTCTAAAATGTTCATTCATGTCTCTAACTGTGCCACAAAGCGGTAAGGCTACAAAGCAAACACAGGGAATAAAGTTCCTTGGACGTTAACCAACACAATTTACTTGTACTGAGCTGAGGGCCATCGAACTGCCTCTGGTAAAATTACCTGTCATGTTTGTAATCCATGAGACACTGGGCATAGGAAAAACAGGGTTTTTGAACCCTAGTGAAGAATAAAAATGAAATGTTGATCTTATCTCAGAATTAATCCAGTGACATGCAAATGAGAAGACTTGCCTTTACTTGCACAAAAAGGACCAAAAAAAAAAAAGGAAATCCCAGAAAAAGAACACAAGCTATTTCTTAACACAAAAGAAAAATTTCAAATTTTAGGGAGAAAAACCACAAGTACAAAGAAAATGACACTATAAATGTGCCACCTGGTTGAACGGTAAATATGGTCCTTGCTGACTTGGGACTTCAAATGGCAAGTCGCACAACAATAGCTCTCCCACCGTGATGTGAAACCAGGAAGAGAATAGCACGAACCAGGCTCCTGCATGTGCCGGAAAGAGGGTAGGAAGCACGATGCCGACGGGCGGAGGAACCAAATATCTACTGAGGACCAGCCCCATGCCAGCCATGTGCTTAGAGCTTCCCTGCACCCACTTCTTCCCACCATCTCATGGGTCTGCTGTATCAGCATGCCCATTTCAGAGGGACAGAAACTGAGGCTCACAGAACTTAAGGCACTTGGCCCGAGTCTTATCTGTTATTGGCAGAACCAAGATTTAAGCTCAGGCCTTCCCGGTTCCCTAGTACTGGGGAAGGGGAACTGGTTAGCATCCCTGTGGGAACAATCTGAGTCCCCATGAAAAAGGGAGGGGAATGGAAAGGGAAGGGGGGAGTGAGCAGGAAGCACAAAGAAAGCGCAGACAGCAGCCAGGGAGGTTCTTCCTTGGAAATCCTGGAGCATGACAGCCTCTTGGGCTTCAAGGGGCACCAGATGTGTGGGTGCTTCAAAGGGCCAAATTCAGGGACACACTGGTGGCTCCTGAGTAATTCTGATGACTAAGGGATGTTTACTCTATGATATGGTTCCATTCATCACCCCTGTCTCCTACAAATGAAAAATCACCCCTCATTTGATAACTATTCTAGAGGGGATACTCATTGTTCACAACTAAAGGGCCAAAATAGTTCATTCAAAATCATTGCTAAAGAAAAAAATTACTGCTAAGGAAAGGTGAGCATTTCCAGAATAGACAGCTCAAGAACTAGACAAAGAGGTTAGTTTCATTTTACCTTATTATTATTTTTCCTGGACTTTGAATATATCATGCCATTCCCTTCAGGCCTGCAAAGTTTCTGCTGAAAAATCAGCTTATAGTTTTACAGGGTTTCCCTTGTATGTAACTGTTTTCTTTTTTTCTTGCTGCTTTTAAAATTCTCTTTATCACTACTTTTAACCATTTTAATATTATGTATCTTGTCGTGGACCTCCTTGGGTTGATTTTGTTGGGGGCTCTCTCTGCTTCCTCAGTCTATTTCCTTCCCCAGTTTGGGGAAGTTTTCAGCTATTATTTCTTCAAATAAATTTTCTCTTCTCCTTCTGGAATCCCTATAATGTGAGTGTTACTATGTTTGATGGTGTCACTGACTTCCTTTAACCTATCCCCTAACTTCCTTTAACCTATCCTTTTTCCTGTTCCATTTGGTTGCTTTCCATTACTCTCTCTTCCAGCTCATTGATCTGTTCTTCTGCCTCCTCTACTTCTTATTCTCTCTAGTGTATTTTTAATTTCAGTTATTGAGTTCTTCATCTCTGATTGCTTCTTTGGTATATTTTGTATCACTTTGTTGAAGGTCTCAAATGAGATCCTCCACTCTTCTCAAGTCCAGTGAGTATCTTTATGATGATTACTTTGAATTCCCTATCAGGCATATTGCTCATCTCTGATTTGTTTAGCTCTGTTGCTGTGATTCTGTCCCGTTCTTTTGTTTGGGACATATTCCCTGCCCCCTCATTTTGTCTAACTCTCTGTGTCTGTTTTTATGTGTTGGGAAAGTCAGCAAAGTCAAAGAGGTTAATTTTAAATAGATTTCAGATGTAAAGTGTCCCCTACAGTTTCTCAGGATAAATATTTGATGTTTTTCTGAACCATCATCATCTCATAGTAGGAAGATAAGGGTTCTGGTAAGAGGAGGTGTTTTTCTGAGCAGCCCTGAGGTTGTATGTGGTTTTTGTTCTGTTTTTCTTTAATCAGGATTAAGAGATCAAAGCAAAGTCCAAACCTAAAGGCTGAAATGAATTTCTAACTAGTGCCAGAAATGCAATCCAACCTTTTTTTTTTTGGGGTGTTTGAGTGGGTGGTGGCAATAAGAGGTCTCACCAGCAGGTTGGTCAGCTAAGTATTATAACAGGTCAAGAGTTTAGAGGTTGATCAACTTGGGTGTGAACCCCAATAAAGGACTGCCACCTCCCTGTCACAGGGCTTGCCACGTCCCTGTCACTGCTCTTGCTCTGTGTAGGTGCCTTCACTGTTAGGGGACCTCACCTCTTAGAAAACTCCATGGACCACTGGGAAGACAAAGCTCCTTACAAGCTGGGAACATTGGGGGAATATTGGTAGTTCGGATGGCAACTTTTACTCCCAGGTCAAAATATCTGAGGATGTTGCCTCAATTATTTCTGTAACCAATGCTTAGAACTGTTCTGCCAAGAAATGCCTCAAGTGCTGGGAGAGGCTATCTCAGGGACCATGGCCTCAGCCCATCCTTGCCCACTGCTTGTTTCACTGTGCCCACATGTGCTATTGGGATTTGAGCCAACCCAGCCAGGTCTGTGATGGACTACCAACTGGAGATAGCCACATTATTCCCAAGAGCAAGACTCTGTACTCACGGGATGCACTGGAAAACCTCTTCACAGGTAGGCTAATGCCAACTCAGTCCCTGAAATGTGTGAGTTGAGTTCTTGTTCAGATCTGGAAAGCTAAGAACACACCTCCGATTTTGACCGTGAAATCTTCGGCCACCATGCAGTTCCGGGCAGCAAGGTCTCTGTGGACAAACTTGTTGGCGTTGAGGTATGCCATGCCATCTGCAATCTCCCCAGCCATCTGGATCATCTTGCTTAGGCTTGGAGGTGCTAGGACTGGATTATTCTGTTGGAGATTAAAAAAAAAAAAACTCAGGTGAGAATTGAAGGAGTTTTTCCCACCCTATGTTCTTTCAGGGTGTGCAAATCCATCTTGGTTCAATCTGAGCACCACAGGTAATGACCTAAGAAGCAGGACTTGCTCAGAGGGAACATGTTATTATGGAAACCATAGCATCTGCTTCGTGGTAAAGTCATGCGCTTGCTCACTGACCACATCACACAAAGCTGCAGAGAGAAACACCAATTAGCACAACTTGGGACCAGCATTTTCTATTTTGGGTAGGGCAAAAAGTATTTAAAGTGAAACTAACAATTTCTCATATTACGAATTCTTGGTTACTCAAATTTTTATTAGTTCATATGTTCCTTTTATTTCTATAATCAAAGTACAGGTAAAAGGACGGAGAGAATATTACAAAGGCTATGTGGAAATAAGCAAATGTATTTCCCAAACGGACACTGTATGCTTTATTTCCCACATAAACACTGTTATAAATTATTTGATCTTTCTCTTTCTCTTCAACTTTCTTCTAAAGTACAAAAATATTGAGATTAATGTTTTCACCTTACAATGTGGCATTCTTTGGATTATTATTTTCCGGGGACACCAAGGAAAAGAGGCACTTGCCATTTAAGTCCAGGTGAAGCTTATTCCAGAGGGGGATGAATATAAAACGGTGACATGGAACATGGATGAACATTTCCTTTTTTTTTTTGCAGAGGAGGGCAACATACTGGCTTTAGAATTAAAGAGCAATGCCTCCAAATAATAATAATAAATCCATGTGGAAAAAAGTTTATATAAAACATGTGCCCAAATCTCTCTAACCTTAAAAAAAAAATAGAAAGCCAATCAGCTTGCCACAGGTTAGATGCTAACCACCTCTTGCTCATGCTAGCACAATAGATTTTACCTCAGTTTCCCTGACTACAGAGCATCTGTTACAACACTGCAAAGCCAAGTTGCTCTGACAGGTCCCACATGCCACCTTCCCAGCTCAAACCCTGTGGACCATGGGCAGAGCATGCCTGGGTGGGATCACTGCTGGGAGGACGAGCTGGGACCATGCATGGAAAGTGCCTGCCAGTGCGTGGACCCTGGACAGGATCTGTGCTTGGTGGAGATTGGCTTTGTCCAGTGACGTGCTAGTCTCTGTTGCAAGCTGCCTTCTAGAAGCAGGGTAACAACCCTCCAAGTACTTCCCGGTTAGTTCCCTATGCTTGACATACATTCACGTTCTGAAGAGACTATCAACACCGTCTCTGGTGATTTAAAATACTTATCACTGAGTTTCCTGGGGAAGTGACATGATGTCCTCAAGGGTAAGCCTGAGCCACCACTTTCTTTTACACAGGAACCTTGTTTAGACAAGCTGTTTCCTCCCCAACCCCCGCCCCCCGGACCCACCATTGCCTTTTAACCTTTTCGGGGCTTTAGATATGCATGGTATGCTAGGAAATCTGTGGGTAAAATGTTAAGTTTATGCTCATCATACTTAAGCTGTGGAGTATTAAGTATATGTGTTTACTGGAAGTGGTCATTCATAACTAATATGAAAAACAGACTCAATGAAAGGAACCTGGTTGTAAATATCGGAGGAGAGGGCTGCCATTTTGTCGGCTCATGGTGCTGCAGTGCCGTTCTTTCAGACATTTCAGAGAGCGGAAATCTTTCATTTGCTCAGAGCTACTGAAGACATGTATACACAAACACCCACATTTAGCAAAGTAAATGAGCAAATCTTCACTTGGGGAGAAGATGCCAAGTAGAATATAATGAATCTGCAGGACAAGCATACATATTTTTATACTTGACATGAGTTCGGAAGAACAAGTTTAAATCTGACAAATCTAAGAGTGAATTTTAGATCTGAAAAGGACTTGGATAATCATCCTGTCCAACCCTCTTATTTTACACGTGAGGAAGCCGAGGTGCAGAGGCCCGCAGCGGCTGCCTGAGGACGGCAGACAGCTAAACAGCAGAGCCAGGACTGAAGACGTGTCCCAAATGTTTATTCTGTGCCTGAAGTCGGGGATGCAGGGAGTGAGGGTTCCATACTTTTCAGAGGTGCCTTGAATGAATCTGAAAAGAAATACGCTGCCATGCATCTCTAGCTGCCCATCTGATGAAGCGGTTCTCCTTCACTCTGGCTTGTGAATGACCAAAGAAGAGCCAGGAAAAGGCATTAAGATCCAGGGGAGCTGGGGACCCACGGTGGCAGAGCAGAGGGTGGGTGTGTTGTACCCTGCTCGCAGGTGCCCCGGGCCACACTCAGCCTCGTGACCCTCACAGAATCACAAGCATCATCTGCTGTGAATAAAGGAAGCCACACGCAAACAGGTGCTCAGAGCTCAAATTGAGGAAATACTACGTGGGGGATAATTAAGTTGCAGATTAAAAGAAAACAAAAGATTAAACTCAAGCAGAGAAAAGCTGTAGAAATTCAAAAGGGGTAGAGAAAGGGAAGGATTCTGGCAGGGGCAAGCAGATACAAAGCCTACTCAACGTGGAACAAAGTCAGGGTGAAAGTAAGGACTTTGAACCCACCAAGGTGGCCCAATGAAAGGCAGATGTTGCTGGGATTATTTGTAAGTGTTTATCTACAGGTTTATTCTTAGAATTCCTCACTTTCAAGTCATGCTTCCATATGATAAAAAGCTGGCTTGTGGGTTCCTGCCACAGAAGGGGAGATACCACGGTGACTAATGAAAAATTACACAGGATTTCAGCCGGTTTAGACTTTGAAGCTCATAACACAAATGGATCTTTTTTACTAGACGAAGCAGACTGTGCAGCTGAGGCGAGTATCAGTCTGCCTCAGAATCGGGCCTGAAATGCGGGTGCAGAGTTTGAGAAACAAGGCTTCCCGGTCTCCAAGGCGCAGGCTGTTGACAGCGTGGGGTGGGGGGAAGGGGCGTGTGGGTGGGGAGGGGGCTCATGAGGGAGAGGCTGTCTTGTGCATGGAGCTGGGTGGGAGACCACCCTGGCACAAGAATCGCATCCATCTAACACTGAACTCTGACAAGCATTTATGGAAAGACTGCCTGCCCCAAACACTGACCCCGAACTGGGTGTGGCTGTTCCCCAGGGTGAGAAGCCAAACATGACGGGGTGGGAGGGGAATCCACTCAGGGACCAGAGAAGAGAGAGTCCATGCTAGGAGAGAAGTCAGCGGAGGAGATGGTTCCTCCTGGCCGGGGAGGGGGGGGGCGGGGGGGGGTTCAGGGAGCGTGGGCGGTGGAGGAGGTAACCGGTGGTGGAAGAGGGAATGCAGGAACAGACGCAGAGGCGTTAGGGAGGGGGGTACTTGAGGAATGGCAAGTGCCTCTCACAAAAGCTCACAGGTCCCCCTCTAGTCAGGGAAATCTTTCACATAAAGGACCTACAACCAAGCATGCAGCAAGAAACATTCGATACTGAGAGTAAGTAAATTTAAAGACACCGTATCTCCTGGGGGAAAGGACGGATAACGTGCAAAGTTGGTTAAAACCAAAACTGACCTCTATTTCTGGCCTCAGAGACCTGAGATAGCTTTTGAGATCCCCCCGTGTCATCAGTTCCATGATGACCAGCGTCGGCTGGCCCTGGGACACTACGCCCAGCAACCGCACCTGGGAGGAATGACAAAGAGAAGGACTCAGAGGGTGAGGGTTACCCACGACTGTCCCCACCCACACTTCTCAAACTGTCTGGTGCTGGGACCTGCAGGGCCCACATGAGCAGGCCCCAGGGGGCTCCACTGGCTGGGGTCTGCCTCCCATGCACAGATGTCTAAGGGCAACCGCGAGGTGATGGGGGACTCCGGAAGGCGGGGGCCAGGGGGGTGGAGGAAGACACCAAACTCCCCAAGTGGGGCCACGGACACTCTGGGAGGCTCCAGGGAAGGGTTCTCCCTGTGTCAGGTTCTGGCTTCCCGGGGGGCTGTCTCTTACCACGTGGTGACAATTGAACTCCTTCATCACTGAAGCCTCATTGAGAAATTCAATCCTTTCACGCATGCTCGCGGCCTCATTCACTGTTTTAATGGCCACCCTGGTTTCTGGCTCATCTTTAACCACGCCTTTGGCAACTCCTTCGTATACCATCCCAAATGAGCCCTGCCCCAGCTCTCGGCTCATGGTGATCTTCTCTCGAGCAACTTCCCACTCGTCAGGTACATACACTAGAGAAGAAGAAACCAGAACTGAGCCAGGTAAGGCAAGGGACCCCCTGGGCAGAAGGTGCTTTTGGGGGGAAACCAAAGAACACAAGATGCCACTTCCTAAAGCCCACAGAGAACATTGGGAACAATGATGCAGCTTGTCCTGAAATTTCTGTCAGGCAGCAATACGGTCATATACTGGTATTTCTCAAAAAAAAAAAAAAGTAAATAAAATCTTAAAAAAAATTCTGGTGTTTCAAGTCTTCAAGGATTCTGTGATAATCTGAGGATACTAACAGCATAGAAGAACCACAAAGGAGTCCAATCTGAGATGTGCTAAGTATAGAATTCACAACAGGTTTTAAAGACTTAGGGGCACACAGCTGGCTCAGTTGTAGGAGCGTGTGACTATTGATCTTGGGGTCATGAGTTTGAGCCCCACATTGGGTGGAGAGATTACTGAAATAAATAAAACTTTAAAAAACAAAACCCCAAAAAACCCACAAAATCTTAGCACAAAAATTCATGTGAATATTTCAATAGTTTTTGTACTGATTACATATTAAAATTGATAATACTTTGCATATACTGGGTTAAATAAAGCATATCGTTAATACTTATTTCACCTGTTTCTTTTACACTTTTTTTTTTTATATGGCCACAAGAAAAACTTGAGGTTACATATGGGACTGGCATTATATTTCCACTGGGAGCACTATTCTCGTCTAGACAAGTGTCTCCAGCCTCATCAAAGACCCCGGAGTGTCTAAAGGGGTACAGAAGCAACTGAGCTCTGGCCCCAAGGAGCATTCAGTGGTGAGCAGGGTGGAGGGACAGCTGATGAGCAGAGGGGTGTCCCCAGGGCTCTGGCCTGGGCTCCGTGAGCTCAGGGACCTCCCACAACCGGGGGGCGAGGGGCTGGGTGGTGGGGCATGCTAAGACAGAGCCCAACTAGGACTTTTCCAGCCCAGGCTTTTGGTCTGGTTTAAGGAATTAAATAAGTAATTCCAGGCAGGCAGGAAGCAGAAAGAGAGGAACAGGGAGAAGGGAGGTAAGAAAGAAAAGAAAACAAAACAGAGGATCCGTCCTGCAACCTGAATGGGCAGAATGAAAAGTAAATTACACCTCTGAGGAGTGTCCAATATGGCCTATATTAATCAATCTAGAATTTTCTCTCATACACATTTTTGTATTTCACATTACATGTTTTGTAATTTCATAAACGGAAGTCTACCCTCTGCATGGCTTAGGTGCCACACAGCCCCCGAGAAGAGGCTGATGCTTGCTCAGGAGAGTTAAGTATGCCAGACAAGCCAGTAGATAAGACTCTTCATAATACCCCTCAGAAAGTATAAAGAGACACTGCCTCAATCCATTTATCTCTGAAAATCCAGGCTTGCTTTTAATCAGAATTAACTATGTAGCACACCATAAAAAACAGAGTTAAAACCAATCACATTCCTTCCTTGGGAGGTCCCTGAAGTCAACACTTGGAATCCTTTTCTCTAAATTCAACCCAGCAGCTCTGACTTGAACCAGCAGTCCTAAGCCCCTCCAGCCAGCCTCAGGTTATGGGCACAATGTTATCAGCACTTCCCTATAGGGGATTTTCAGCATACCCTGGAGAATGGTGACATGCAGATTAGCTTTTGGAGAAAGGAGTTTTTAAAGCATTTGCGAACTGCAATGTCATTTTGTGGCCCCTTGAGGAAACTAGCTATAAGGTGCTTGTCAAAAGGCCGAATAAATTAAGTTCAAATGAGGTGATGGTGTTCCTACCTGTTGGCCCGGGTGACAATGAGTTTGGGTTTTGTTTATTTTATTTTTAAAGAAGAATCAAGGCATATTATGAAAGTAGTTCTGGAAAGATACACAATTTGAATTCAATTCACCAGTACTGTCTGATATTATCGTATTAATGCTCTTTCCAAACTTCCTGGATGCTTCGTAGTCAAAACTACAAATGCCCGTCTCCTGTGCTTTATTTCAAAGCAGGGCAAAGTCTCTGGAATAGTCTTATTCCATCTTTACAGAGAGGGAAAGTGGCTTTGCATTCCCCCCATAAATTCCATTGGGTGTGTGATGACTTGCCTTACCTTATTTTTTTTAAAAAGCTATCATTTATACAAACAATGCATAAAAATCTTTTTTTTTTTAATAAGGAAAAAGATCCTCTCCACAAGTAACTACTATTTTAAGTTTGTTGTGTATCCTTCCAGAATGTTCTCTATGCCTTATATACATACATACATTAATTATAGGAGTACAGAGGTGTGTGTGTGTGTGCGTGTATGCACATACAAATATATATGTGCCTATTAAAAATAAAACTTTGTGAGATCTTTATAGAATCAGGAATAATGTCATTATTCTGCACTCGATTCCTACTCAGGGAAGGCTGCTTTTGATTGGCTTTACTGTAAACAGAACTGAATTAGAAACTATTAAAGAAATCACAGTGAAACTTTACACATTTATATAGTGCTTTTGAGTGTCAAAGTGTTTTTCTTATGTTCTCCATTTGATCAGGATGATCAATCAGAATAATCATGAATCTATCTCCTATCTCCTATACATTTATATCAACTTTCACTTCACCGAAAGCCAAGAAGAGGCAAACACTTTTTCTAAATGCATCTACCCGATTTCACGCACTTACTCATTCACTGGATGAACCCAATCCAGATACTCCTGTGGGTGAGCTTCCCCGCCCGCCCCGAGGAGCTCACCTCACGGTGATGGCATCACACTGTCCACAAGATGCCAGAGACTGTGTCACCCCAACTTCTCAACTGCCTCACTATGTGACCTGGGCAAGCTTCTCCTCTGCACCTCCCGGCCTCACCTCCACACAGGCGGGCCTGAGAAAAGCCACCTTACAGGGATATAGGGACCTATGGGATGGCATTTATAAAAGCCCCCAGCAAAGTGCCAGGTAATGGTGCTGGGACCAATGCCCCACACTGACTGACTTTGAAAGGTCTGGATTCAAGCCCACGAGGGAGAAGAGACAGCAAACGAGGGGGGAAAAAAAAAAAAGAGATATCCATGGAGTACAACACAACTTCCAAGTCAGACCTTCTCGGTCACTGAACTAAATGGCCCTCATGAGTTACTATCCGAGGGTATGTGAATGGGACGTGAGGGTATAAATCATGTGATCCCAGTCAGGAGGGGGTGAACAGAAAAACCCCAAGACAGAAAAATGCAGGGAAGCTGTGAGTGATCAAAGACAGTCACAGCGACACGAAACTCAAGCTGAAACAAGTTGAAGGGGACGGTTTGGTCAGCTGTGGCATCCCCTCTGACTAGACGTCAACAATTAAAACAGCTTTTGTCATTCTAGCATAAAATTTCAGGCGATTAAGTAAATTGATTACTGCGCTGACCAGTCATCTCTGAAGCCTGTCTTTCTTTGGGGCATTCCACATAGTCCCAGAATTTTTGACATACTCTTTGAACTGCTGAAAACTTTGATTCAAAAAAAACAAAAACAAAAAAAAAGTGTTAACCAAGACATATTTTGAGGCCAAAGTTACCTCAAAATATTGCAACCCTCTTCCCCCTAAATTAGCCACACTCCCGAAAGCTCCCCGATCTGGGATGTCCCCAGGCAGCGACCCTGGCTTAGCCGCTTACCGTCGGCGGCGCTGAAGTACTCTGGGTTCACGGAAGCGTACAGCACTCCATTCCCCAGCCTGCTGTTATTTCTGTCAAAAGGGTAAAATTCAGGTTAAAAAAAAACAAAACCCATCTCCGCACATGTCATCTTTGCGCTATCAGTTTTATTTGTCCTGTTTCGTCAAGTGGATATCCAGAGGAAGGGAGCGAGGGGACAGTTCCTGCCTGTCGGCTCTCATCGGGCCCCAAAGCCATCTTGCTAACACGTCCTTGGGCTTCTTCAGGGGCCTCGGATTAAAGCTTTTTATGAAACACTTGTTTCTTTACTTCATCAGAAACTGAAAGGCCTACTGGACAGAAAAGGCTGGGCCCTGTGTTTGGAAAAATCTCTGCATGAGCAGCAGTTATCTGTGAGCGAGGGGATGAACCGTACTGGCCCCAAATACATTTTCTATTGCTGCTGAATCATTAGAAAATGTTCTCTTTTTCCTGAGAGGAACATTTGATGGGAAAATCAGGTTTCCCAATCCATAAAATACTTCCTCAAAATCCTCACGACGTTTCCCTGCGCTCAGGTTCAAACCACCAGACAGCACAGCCACACAAGGTATCTGAACTTTTCACAGAGTCACTCACCTTTTCCTGTGGAAGACATACAGCATTATAACCAGCCCTCCCACTATCAACAGGACAGCAATGGGCAGAGCGATGATCAGATGGATGAAGTTTTCATACGTTACTGCAGAGACAAGGGAAATGATAAAATATCACTAGGTGCGCAAGCTGGTCGTTTTTTGTTTGCTTTGTTTTGTTTTAGCTGCAAGTATGAAAAAAAAAATCCCCGAAAATTCCTTTACTGCCCTATTGCAAACTAGGAATTCTGAAGGTAAACAGTATCAGATAGAACAGTAAAAAAACTCTGAGTTATTTGGGAAAAAAAAAAAAAGAGAGAGAGAGAAGTGCACACAGAGGAGTAAACTCATTTTTAAAGTACAGTGTACCCTGAAATAATAGTTCAAATGGTGGGCTCGAGTAAAATAATCTTTGTATGCAATTTAATGACTACTAGTGCATGCATGTGTGTGTATATATATATATATATTTGCAAAAATAAAATGAATGGATTCTCACATATATAGAGCTCAAGCTGTACTGACCCTTGGTGTTTAGATCATAAATGTATTACTTCACCTGTTTGGTATGGAACTGGTATCCTAGTACACCATACTGACCTTTATCTGTCTTAAGACAGTTCCACAGACAATTTAAAAACACCTAACTGGATGGCACCCCTTGCCAAAGCTGCTCTGATTTCTCCCCAGACATTAGGGCAACACCTGCTCATCACCGTCACCAGCACTTAGATGACAGGTGCCAGGCTGGACACTGGGGATGCCGCTGCAGACTCTGCTGGAAGCCAGAAGTCAGCGTGTTCCCAGGTGGCACAACCAAAAAGGTGGACCACCCACACTGCAAGGACGTGGAGAGGAAGGGAGAGGAGAGAATTGAGTCGGGGAAGCTTTGCAAGTGCAGAGGAAATGTTGGAGGTGATACTGGGAAAAAGCAGGGCTGGCCAAGCAGTTTGAACCTCATTCTGCAGATGAAAGCGAGCCAGTGTGAGCTCTGGGCCCCACAGTGAGCCGAGCAGATCTGTGTATATTGGGATGGCGGTGCCTGAGGTCAGCCTGAATGGAGGAGGCAGGCACGGCCAGGTCTCGGAGGGTGCCGGGGGCGGGAGGGGACCTGGCTGTGTTCTGCATTATCCAGCCCAGACCTCACGAAGAGACCACTGCCGTTTGCTACGAATGAAGAAGACTCACAGAGATGAACTGTCCTCCCCAGGGTCACACAGACAGCTGGGAAGCCATGGTCCTGGGACCTTTCCTGCTCCCACAGCTCAGACCTACCCCCCACGGCAAGTACCCTAGGTGCCGTTAGCTAATGGTGGTGGCAGCAGGGGCAGGACTTCAGTGACACAGAAGACGCAGAACCAATGGGTTGAATGGGAAATGGGTGGCTGGAGAGAGAGAGAGAGAGAGAGAGAGAGAAGGATGTAAGGTTCCAGACTTGCGTGGGGTGTGGATCATGGTGCCACTGACTGACCTTGGTAACAAAAGGATAGAGAGATACTCTGAGGGCAGCAACTGTGATTTCGGTTCTGGTACTAATGGGAGTGGGAAGCACTTGTGGGATACCCAAGTAGAGATGTCTATGCGGCAATGATGGAACTCACGGGGGACCCAGTGACACCTGGTAGAAGTCACGCATCAGTGATTATTTTGCCCCTAAAAATCATCATCATCATCACTATGACTCTTTATGGATTATTAATGCTATTTTAATTTTTTAACATTAAGGACATTTTCCTCAGATCACTCTCAACATGGAGGCATCTCCTGCATTCTTTAATTCTTGAAAACACTCTCAACTATCACGGCCTTTGGGAAGCCAGCCGAGTTTTAGTTTTTCTTCCCAAGGACTACTACTTACATTCATATCACTTAGCCTACTGGTCACGTTGTACCATGTTCTGTCTGAGTTTCACAATTCAGTGGGGACACGGAGAAACTGGAACACAGCCGGAGAGGAGCAAAATGATGAAATGGCTAGAAAATTGGTCTCTGCGACTGGGCAACAAGAAAAGGCCAAGAGACTGGAGATTATTTAGTCTGGAGAAGAAAAGTCTGAAGAGTCATTTAATAGCATTCAAGCACATGAAGGGTTCCTAGAAGGACAGCGGTTGCCAGAAAGCTTGCAAAGCTTCCGTCTCCTCTGAGGATTAAACAAGAGGAAAAGAGGCTACGCTGTAGCAGGAGAGTCTTGCCTGACATAAGGACAAACAGCAAAGCAGGCGTGCAGATTCCATTTTCCTGCAGTATGTGCCAACTTCTGCTGGAAAGAGTCCATCAGAGGGGCTCTTGGGGTTCCCAGTGGCGTCCCAGCACTCCCAGGGTTAAAGACGGGGTAGCAATGGCAAATGGGAGTGTGACCCCTCCGAAGACAAGCCAAGGCTGCTATTTCAAAGACTGCGGCCTGATGCAACACTCCTAAACCTAGGCTCTGTTCCTAAGGGATGGAAGCAGAGAAGAGAGAACAGGGGAGAAGAGAAAGCCAGCCACAGCTCTGGAGAGGGTTCTAGGCATTACTGGGAAGGTTCTAGCACTGGACTGGGTGGCAGAGGCTCACTGGGGAGAGAAGGTTAGCAGGCCCCATGGAGAATTCAGACTCTTTTAGCTGATGGAATTCTCTGCCTGAGCGATCTGTTTACCCCTAAAACCTGAACTCAGGCACAGTTCCAGGTTCATAAAATGTTACCTCAAGGTTTGCAATTCTATGCACGCCACCATCCTTCTTTTGGTATCTGTACTATTAGGATTTTCAAATATCTTTGACTCTTAGGCGCTAACCAGGTGGATGGCTGGATTGGTTGGATCCTGAATTTAAGAACTCAGAAGCCAGCTCGGGGCAGCACAGATGTGGGACCCAAGGAGAGACCATGGACGTGGGGACCACCCAACGGACCCCAAAGTAGCACCAGTAAGCACGGTGGGCTGCTCTTTCATGTGGGGCAGTGAGGAATAGTGTTATGCCAAATTAGATCCCATTACCTGAACATGAAATCATCTGAAAAACTAGGTTCCTAATAAGAAACAGAAACTCAATGTGGAAATAATGAGGAATATTTATGTCACCAAATAAAATACTGCATTTTCTCAGCCCAGGAAGCATAGGGCCCATGGTGCATTTACACGTTTTACAAAACCCAGTTTTCAAATCTGAAATCCTAGCCTAGTACGGTCTTCTAAGAGTTCTGTCTTGTCAACGGCTTGAGTATAAAATCACAACATGGCCCAGTCTCTGTGCCAGACAGCGAGCGCTGTGTGC
This sequence comes from Neomonachus schauinslandi, assembly GCF_002201575.2. Lineage (NCBI taxonomy): Eukaryota > Metazoa > Chordata > Mammalia > Carnivora > Phocidae > Neomonachus > Neomonachus schauinslandi. Next base: position 126,570,211 of record NC_058411.1, on the reverse strand, counting down.
ATTTGATGTGTGTTGGTGCTTTAAAAGTGCATCTGTGTTTTTACCGACAGGGCAGTGAAGGGGACAATGCCTCAGTGTGAGATGCCATTACAAAGACTCCTACCTTGGAACAGGCTGGACCGGATGGCCCCCAGATTTTGGTCACCATTAGGATTCTAAGCCCTAAATCCGAGCCCTAACCAGCAGCCCGAATCGGACAAGAGGCGGAATGGTCAATTACGCGCTTTGTAAAATGCTTCACACATAAAACAAGTTGAGAGCAAAGGCCTCTTGCTGACGCCCCCCCCCCCACCCTCAAAAGGGGCTCAGACCCTCTCCCTGACCATCAAATGAGGTAGGAACTCCAAGCAGCAGCTCCCCCCTGCTCGAGCTCCCAAATGAGGTGCTGACCCAAGTGTGACCCTTCTGAAATCTGGCCAACTCGGTTCCAACGGAAAATCAGAAAGTTAGAGAGAGCCCCGACAGCCCAGGCTTTCCCAAGCCCCACCCAACCCGCTTCTGCATCTTCCAGCTACTCCTTCCCCAAGCCTTACTTTTGGCTGGGACGTAGAAGAACACAGGATCCGTCCAGGACCCATTCCCAGAGAGAGAGGTGGCCTGGATCCGGGCCGTATAGTTCCCGGGGTTGAGCCGGTTAAGCTTGGCACCTCCATACTTCCTGTACTCCTGTCTCGATACACATTCCCGCTGATCCTGGGGGAAATAAAACACAAGTGCCAATTCCCCACAAGCATGTGAGAAATGGGTGCCTCTTGCTGTCCCATCTCTCGCGTCCCACCTGACAGTGATCCCAATTTGCAGTAACAGGGAAGAAACCAAGTGTTGAATGGCAGTCTTCCAGTAACTGTAAACACTCCCAAGTTCTAACCAAATATATATCTATTTTTTTGGTAATCAAAAAGAGCTCCAGAAAAATAAAAATTTGTTTTTGGCGTATGCCGAACGATCATTTTCTGTAACAAAGTAGTTTCTTAAGGGGGAGAACAAGCCCCCCTCCTCATATACTCTGAGTACTCTCCTCAAAGACGTGTGGAGCTAGTAGAAGGACTTAAGTCCTCACTGACTTAGCTCCTCATTTTATGGGGTTAAGTCCTCAGCTAACTGGGAGGTGACATGTTGGGGCACATGCCATCAATTGGAATGGGGACACACCCAGATGCGGACCACTGCGCCAGCCTTACCTCGATCTGTGATCCATATTTTATTTCATACATTAGAATCAATCCATTGGGATTCTCAGGTTCCGGCCACTTTAGAAAGATGGAGTTTTCAGGCCTCGACTCCCAGGTCACCGGCCCAGGAATGTCATCTGCTCCTTCTGTGCAACAATTTAAACAAGCGATAAAGTCGGATTTGGGTCCGCCCCCGCCCCCCCCCCCCGAGTGGGCTACTCTGAGCATGCCCTCCCCCAGTCTGTGTGTGCAGGGCTGAGGGCGGGGACCACATATACTCCCCCAAAGCCGGCTGCTCACACATAGCACAGGGTTTGGAATCCAAGCAATGTAATGACCTGTGAGTCTCAAGATGCCACGATACCTTCCCTCCCCTCAGCGACCGCGCCCCCTCACCCCACCCCAGAAAAAGCCCGCTATATCAAGTATAGTCGGAAAATCCCGGCAGCTTGAGTAACTTATTTCTGGTATCTGGCTTCTCCCACTTGCGAAAGGAAACTATGTGATGCCGTCAAACACAAGCAGCATCGAAAAGGCGCCTTGAGAGCAGGGGTGGCTGGCAGCAAGCCTCCAGGCGGCGACACGGAGCCCTCCAAGCCTGCATCTGCACGCGGCAAACGCAACTCTGATGCGGGCATGAAGGACAGCCCACGAGCTGGGCCTGCGTCCACCCTTCCTCCAGCCGCTGCTAGCTGAGGCTGGGTGCTTGCACTCTTGCTTCTGCTTAAAGCAGCAAGCCAAGTGGTGAGCAAGAGTCCCTGCAAGTTACAGCCGGGGAAGGCTCTGAGAAATGAGCTGGCTTCTGTCTCTCTGAGAAGGGTGGGGAAACTGAGGCCAGGGAAGCTGACAGCGGCCTTGAGATATGCTGTGCGTCCCCTCCTAGACTCCACTTCTTCTGGGCTCCTTCTCTACTACCTGCTAAGCCCGGGCAGGAAAGAGGATGGGCAGTTCACCTATCCTTAAAGATGGATGGATGGCAGTGTGAGTAACAGGCAGCTTCTAACTTCCAAAGGGGAAGGTGAAGACCCAAGAGGCAGGACCAAAGGCTACTCCAGCAGTTGACCTTGAGGAGTGAAAGTCACTCTGAGTCAAGGCAGCTAACGGATTCCACTGAACCTGATGACTCAGGAGGGACCGGGCAAATTTACGTGTGTACAAATGGGGAATACGGCCATGGAAATGTACAATGTGAACCAAGTGGGAGGAGGGGAGTTGACCCCGAAGGGCGCTCCCTGCTCTTGTAAGACTTTGTGCGAAGACTGGGTTGGGAATGATGTCATTATGAATGGACTCCATTCCCTGGGCTGCTGGTCTACCAGCCTGCCTACAAATGACCACCCGTTCTTTAATAAGCAGGATGGAGACTAAGGGTCATTGCTCTGGATGACAGATTCTGTGTCCATAGAACACAAGCTTCTCCACTGGGCTGTGAGTGAGTCAAGAGTGGGGTTCGCTGGATCACACCCTACCTGCAGGCATGGTTCTTGCAAAAACAAAGTTGGAGGCGCTGCAGCCCAGCTTCTCAGCCTCGTGGTTACAGCTGTGGATGTCAATGCGGTACAAAGTAAAAGGCCGGAGGTTAGAGATTACAGTTCTCTCCTTGTTATCCACTCTGCTCTCAAAGAAAGGGTATTCTGTCTCGAGTTCTTCTGGGTCTGTGATATTATAGGTGTCTGCCACTGTGGTGTTCCTGCTTCGGCTGGACATGGTGGTGTTGGTGACTTGTGTGACGTCTCTCCGCTTCCTTTCAGGTCTGCAAGGAAGAGAGAAACTTGGCCTGTAAGCGCCTCTACCTCTTTTGTCCCTTCTATGACTTGGGTTAGAGTAACGGAAAGAAAAGAAAAATCTTAACTTTGGATGAAAGGAGCTATTCAGCCCCTTTGGATAAGGACCAACAAATAATACGGGGATTTCCTTCTCCGTTATTTATTTTGCTTTCTCTACTCTGCAAACCTCCGAATCGGCACACAAACTGCCCCCTGGCTCCCAGAGTGGTTACTCGATTGTATCTAGAGGCAAACAAATGCCTCAGTCACTCCTGGCCCTGCAGCATACTGGCCCTTTGGTCAGAATGTCCGTGCCACCTGGTCCACTGACCTCATGGTTAAGCATTAAACGTGACCACCCTGCTGGCCACACTAAGATTTATTAGGGGGTGAGGTGAGAGGTGAGCTGTGTGGTGTAGGCCCCAGCGGGATGGCTTCTCTGACCCCCTCTGTAGAAAGAAAGATACCAAGCAGTGAGCACTTGCTTGGACCCCCAGACCCTTCCCTCTGGGGCTCCCACTGACTCTCTCTTCCTCTGAGACCCTAGTGTCTGTATTTTTCACACTCCTGGAGGTCCTTCCAGTCTGGCTCCGCCTCACACTCAGCAGTGACCTCCTGTGGCCTCTCCAAGGCCCCACTCCTGCCAATGGTAGGATCACTGTCATGGCCCTGGACTAGGGCTTCGAACAACAGCTACAAAAGCAATAGGACAGCAAAAGAGAAATCAAAAGAGAATGTTCACACCCAAAGGGCAGATGAGGCAGTCCACGCAGCTGGACAGGGGGACTGTTCCAATGGCTACTGTTGTGGGCTTTGGGCTCCCCTCAGAAACCTCAAACACAAGCCCCTCGTGTTTACTGGAGGCAACAGCATGTGAGAGTAAGCACCCAGGTGAGAAACAGCCACCCTCAGGCCAACCACCAGAAACAGGGGGAAGCTGCCGTCCGTTCCGCACTGAGGCTGTCCGCGGGCGTCACGCATCCTGTGCGCAGGCAAAGGGTGGGGAGGAAACAGAACCAAGCTCATCCGGGAAAGAAAACTAAGAGCCCAAGGCAAGGAGAAAGACCACAAAGTGGGAATGCTCATCAGTTCTCATGTAGGGGAGAAAGAGAAGTCCCACAGGGAATCAGGGCACCTGGGAAGCCGTTTGTGGCTCAGCTGACTCTCAGCAGGCTTCCCGCGGGTCCTTATTTGCCTTGAAGTGAAAAACTTGGAAGGGAAAAGCAGGGGACTTGGACAAAGGGCCTCTGGCTCCCCAGTCTGCCTGGCCCATGGATTCCCCCACACAAAATGCCATCACCACTTCTGTGCAACGGCCCAGTGGGTCCTAACCTAAAACACGAACCATTCAACCCAGATATGCTCATTCCACCAGGCAGAGAACCGCAGAGGCAGGCCATGTGTGAATGGCCCCAATGCATTCACTTTCATAATATTGGGGGAGGAAAGATTAGGAGATGAGGCTGACCATTTCCCATCCTCACACCCCGCACACCAACCAACCTTCCCGGAAGGGAAGGACACAAGGAACTACACTTATTGCTGGGGAGATCTCTTTTGACACCTACCAGAACGAATGTCCTGCCTTCTCTTCAAAACCAATGCAACACATAAAACCAATACAACACACCCTTATGTCTATAAGAGAGAAGTTGCTTGGGTTTAATCCACTGCAAAAAATATAATGCTCTGCCCAAACCTGACTTGACTGGCTTATTCTTAGAATGAATTGGAAGAGGGGCGCCTGGGTGGCTCAGTCAGTTAAGCGTCTGCCTTCGGCTCAGGTCTGATCTCAGGGTCCTGGGATCGAGCCCCACGTCAGGCTCCCTGTTCAGCGGGGAGCCTGCTTCTCCCTCTCCTGCCTGCTTGTGCTCTCGCTCTTGCTACCTCTGTCACTATCTCTGTCTCTCTCTCAAATAAACAAATACAATCTTTTAAAAAAAGAATGCATTGAAAGAAATAAAAATTGTCTTTGGATAGCTTAGTTGAAAAACAAAAAAACCTTCCTTTATGATTCAATCATTCTGCCAGCCAGACACTCCTTCTATCAAAATTGTGTTGCAAATTGAGTGGACATGAGAATTATACCCTTGGTAGGAGGCATTAAAAAAAACAAAACAAAACAATATGAAGTTCGTATAAATTGTGGCCATTCACCGTGGGCAAATACAGTATTTATATTCATCCTAAGAAAAGCCAGAATAGCAGGTCAGACTTGTCTAAGGAGAGAGAATGTCAGGGCCAAAGAGGTGGATGCACGCACTCGTCAGGGGGGATTTGGCATAGAGGAAACTTATTTTGAATTCAATAACATGAACACAACGCATTGCTAATATCCGTGTCACCCACAGCTCGGCCTTCACATTGCCTGATCTTGTGTTCCCCATGTGATGAGAGAGAAAGGTACTGCTTTGTAACTACAAATTGAAAGCTCGGAGCCCTTTAGCAAAGCTTCTCCAATGCCTGGACTCACAATCTGAACTTCTGGCGGGCCGGTGGGATGAGACAGCAACGGAGCCGACAGCTTTCGCTGGAGAATAAACAGATAACTCCTGCCCAGCGTGTTTGGGACACTCTCAATCCATCTGCTTCTGTGGCCACAGGAAGTGCCACTAGCTGAGCCTCTCTGCGGGCATGGGGGGAAATGGCCCACGTTGAGAAGCAGTGCTACCAAAAAGGCAAGAGCCCTAATGTGTCAAAATGTAGGGTCAAGGCCCGAGTGGATCGTTCATGAATTAGGCTGTTGGAGAAGTCACTATGCCTGAATTCTAGTTTTTAAACATCTCTGAGCTTGTCAAACGCTCTTATTCTTGGAAGTACACATGACCTACAGACAGTCGGGACTAACACTTGAACCACAGCCCCAGGAGGAGAGGTCTCCAGTGGAGCAGGTCAGGGGGACCCACAGAAGGCTCTCCTACCCTCACACTCCAGTGGTTTCCACTCCTAGAGAGGAGATGATGGGCAATGAAGAGCTTCGTCCTGAAAAGAATGCCTGCCACTCTAAGAGGTCTTTCTTTCTTAATGATTTTTCGAAGTAAGATGGCTATCTTGGACTATTACACAAATATCAGGAAGGTCACTTGACAGGGAAAAAAAAATCACTTTAAAAGCCATTTGTTGTTACAACCTAAGTAAGCCTTTAAAGGCAAAGTCATTACAGAATAAACAGAAGCTACGGGCTTCTGGTGCCTCTCGGGGTCGGGGGCAGGAAGACCAGCAATCACAGAACACACCGGGCAGTGGGCTGGCGGCTGGGGCACCATGGGGACCAGGAGAGCGTAGGTGCAACCGAATCCAGCTCCTCCACTCACATTTCAGCCAAGAGGCTGTTTGTAAACGCCACACTATAATCTTCCAGGAGGAAAAGGGAGACAGGGACCACCACTCTGTTTCCATCTCCTTCCCCAGACATTGCAGGGCTACCCTGATGGACTCCCCCTCCGTGTTTTGTTTTGTTTTGTTTTTTAAACCATTTCTTATTGTGGTAAAATAAAATTTTTGATTAAAAAAATACCCAAATCTTGCCATTTTAGCCATTTTTAAGCGTACGATTCAGACACTGATTGCATTCATGATGTTGTGCAACCATCACTGTTTCCAACATTTTTCATCACCTCAAACAGAAGCTCTTAGACCCACTAAGGCCCAACTCCCCATTTCCCCCTGCCACCAGCCCCTGGAAACCTGGCATGCACTTCCCAAAACCATGAATTTGCCTCTGGTAGATGCTTCCTATGGGTGGAATTCTACAATAGCTGTTCCTTTCGCATCTGGCTTCTTTCACTTAGCATGATGTTTTCAAGGTCCATCAGAGTGGTGCCTTTCGTCAGAATCTCCTTCCTTTTTATGGCTGAATAATATGCCATTGCGTGGCTAGGCCATATTTTGCTTATCCATTCATCCCCTCATGGACACGCGGCTCATTCCCAGCTTTAGCTACTGTGAGTAGCGTGGCTTTGCACACCTTCACCTCCCTCCGCTCTTTGTCCGCTGCTTCTCAAACCTGCTTGTCAAGGGTGCCCGGGGCACTGGGCTGTGCTTGCAAGTTGGGCCGCTTTCAAAACTCACTCTGGTCTTCTCCCTCTTGCTTCACTTCTCCTCAGCCGGGCTTCAAGAGGCCGGAGGGAGAAGTGGGATGGGCAGGAAGGGCCCGCACACCAGCTCTTCCATTTGCTGGTCTCCATGGGTGGGGGCCTCTCTGAGCTTCACTTCCTGCCCACCCCCCAGCTGAGAGCCCACCTGCCCTCGGTGGGAGGCCCTGTGGCCGAGGCAGTGGCACTGACATGCCCGCGCCCCACCCTTTCCTTCGCGGCTACCTGCCTTCCACAGGCACCCCACTCACCCAAGTTGGCAACGTGTTCTGTTCTCCCCCCACCCTTGATGGCTACGGGGTTCTGCCCTGAGGCTGCTGCCCTACAAACCAGCCGCGGGGAGAGCGCACCACAGAACCCGCCCGAGGAGCACCAGCCTGGAGACATTTTCCAATGACACTTGGTACCTGGGCACAAAGATGGAGTTGTGCAGAAAGTTCTCGAAGACTTTGCGGTACTCAGCCTCCTCCTTCTCGGCCTGCTTCTCGGCCTCGGTTTTGGGGCAGGCGCAGCAAGGCCCCTTCTCTCCGCCGCACACCTCGGTCTTGGGATTCTCCGTCACCTCTTCCACGTCGATGGTGCCGTCGGCATACTTCCTGATGGGGATTTTGTCTGCTCGGGGAAGAGAAGCCCGACAAGCGCAGACATGAAAGCCAGGTCAGACGGGCTGGGGAGCCGAAGGGGGCAGCCGTCAGCGCGTTTGATCGAGAAGGTGGCTGGTTTCCACCGAAGGGCTCCAACTGTCAGGGGGCTGTGTGTTACGTCAGGGCGTGGATACGCCCGGACGGCGGGAGTTGGGTTCTGGGTACCCCCCCCCGCCCCCCTTACCTTTGGAGCAGTAGTTATGCCTGTAAAGGTAGCTGTCCTGAGGCTGCCGCTGCCATCTCACGATGTAGTAACTGAGGTTGCCGTTGGGCAGGGAGGGCGGGTTCCACTTCACGATGAGCTGAGAGGAGGAGTTGGACGCGGAAAGAACGTCCAGGGGAATGGAAGGAACTGGAAAGGCGAACAAAGGACGCTTCAGACAATGGAATGAACCCCGAATCCAGGCGCTCAGGCACTCGCTGCAAGCCCACAAGAAGCCGCAGGTTGGCCCCGGATAGGGAAACGGCGGTGAATGCGGACACGTGAAACAAGAAGTGAACCGTGTTTTGAAATCATATCAATTTAAATGCCCATATTTCTCTGTGTAGTATCTTCTCTCAGGTCAGCTCTGTGAAAACAAACATGACTGAGCGGCACATGGAGAAAGGTCGGGGCGGGGGCACGCCAGGATTACAAGTGGGTGGCTTAAAAACCTACAGCTAATTCAAACATCGGATTGCTCTCGTTTATTACATCCACCGTTCTCCAAATCGCCTGACTCCAGCAGTTCTACCAAGTGGAAAAACGGACTGACTTGGGTTTCATCTGAGATTCTGGAGCTCTGATAAAAATGGCAAGATGCCAAAATGAAAGGGGAAGTGAGAGAGGGCTGGAGTGTGTGTGCACGTGAGTGTGTGCATGGGGTAAGAGGCGTGGAGGAAGAAGGCCTGCAAGTCTCTCAGTTCTATAACCACACTTCCACGGGATGAATGAGATAGGACTAGGAAAAGCAGTCCACAAACCCAAACACACACAGAGCCCCGACTGCAAGCAATGGACTCTGTTACCAGCCGAAGAATATTCATTTACAGGCACAGCATAATAATCTGGCCAAGCTTTATTTTACTACTGCCTCCCAAACCGAAACCCAGAGCTACCTTACGTATAAAGGGCAAACGCATCCCAGGACCACTGAAATCTTATTTTCCTTGGGTTCACAAGAAAACAATGATTTTGGGGGGTTTTCCAAAGTGCAAGAGACCTCTTTACTGTCTATCACTTAAACAACACAGTCATCCAAGCCACTTTTTTAAAATTTCAAAGGGGCGAAGAGTTTAAGGGTACTTTAAGGCCCCTAATATCACAGACAAGGTTCTGAACACCTGTACGGAGTGATGCTTTAGGGAAAGGCTGTGACTTATGCCAGCTTTCAGGAAAAACATAACCACTGGATGCTCGACCACTTTCAGTTACCAAAGTCAAGTATTTCAACAATAAACAGCTCACCCCTAAGAGTTTCAAATCTAAGTGTCACAAAAAAGCAGAGGCAGAGGACCGAGTCTTCCTCTGTCCCCACCACTTGTAAGGACAGGGGCCAAGATGTAGGGAACTGGCCCAATTTGTATCGTGCTTAGTTTTCCATCTTTGGGGAAAGGAAATACGTTTCTTAAGAATTTGTCATATAGGGGCGCCTGGGTGGCTCAGTTGGTTAAGCGACGGCCTTCGGCTCAGGTCATGATCCTGGAGTCCCAGGATCGAGTCCCACATCGGGCTCCCTGCTCAGCGGGGAGTCTGCTTCTCCCTCTGACCCTCCTCCCTCTCATGCTCTCTGTCTCTCATTCTCTCTCTCTCAAATAAATAAATAAATAA